>NC_053421.1:11988099-12215599 GCF_016859285.1 Xiphias gladius
GACTTTTGCAACATGACAATGATCGCGCAAACAGTGCAAAAATCACTCAAGTTTTTAAAGAAGAAAAAAGTGAACACTATGATCTGACAAAGTATGTCTCCTGACTTGAATCCAATAGAACACCTTTGGAGTATTTTAAAGTGGAAGGTAGAGCAACCAAACCCCTCCAGCAAAGAGCAGCTAAATAGAATCATCTTTGAGTAATGGCAGAACATCTCTCCCCGATTTGTACAAGACTGGTATCATCCATGCCCAGGAGGACCAAATCTGTCATTAAAAATAAAGGTGGACATACAATGTATTGCAAAAATGAAACAATGGAATCTCACTAATTAAGGGTGTACTGACTTTTGTTGCAGTTGGTTCTTTAGTATGGACCTTTTTAATAGGTTAATTAACAAACCACAAATTCTGTATTGTTTCAGTGTGGTTCATTAAGAAGATGGTAAATACTTGATCATTTTCTCCTTGGACGTGTTAAATGTTTAAGTTCATAAATGTTATCCTGAGTATGACACCTGAACCATTATTCAAATAATATTGCAGTTCTGTACCAACCTACCTTACTTTTCATGTAAAGTGTTTTATGCAGTGCTGCTGGTGTACAGACTGTACTTACTTCCTGTGTTCTCATACACTCCCACAATCTGTGCCTCACTGCTGTGAACCTGGGGTGGAAAACTTCTGCAGACGGACCAAAAAATAAACAAACAATAAAAACACTGCATGCACTGTCTTCAACATCGAAGTAATCATATTAGCTAGTATATTGCCCTTTATAAGCCTTAAGCAAAGGTTGTATTGATTTGCACACACTGATGTCCTCTTATTGTCTCCTCTGTGCTATGCTCAGAGCCCTGGGGGTACCCATCACAGACTACTCATTTGAAGACTGCCAGCTGGCCATGGCAGAAGGCCAGCTGAGACTGCCAGTTGACACCTGTCTGCTGGAGTTTGCCAAGCTGGTCAGGAGACTGGGGTGAGTCACTGAAACTTTCCGATGCATCACATCCATCAATGAAAACTAAGTGAGATGCACAAGGGTGGGACGGGCAAAACACTCTCAGAACCCTGCGGGCACCCAGATTCAATTTCAGGCAGTGGTACCTGTGGTTTGGTTGTGCAGGCGGAAAGGCATTTGGGGATCATGTCCTTGTCCCCTGCACTAGTGATTCCCACTGGCTAGTCAGGTGCCTTCACAGGATGGGATCTGAAGGAGGATACTGTGATGACACAGTTTCTTGGTGAAACTCCTCTCTGGAAGGTTAAAGGAAGCTACTGGCAATAACGTGTGTATCAGAGGAGGCACATGACTGTCTACTCGCTCCCCGGTCCAATGGTGGATTTTCCTGTGACAAGGACCACTGACAGCAGCAGAGAAAAAGGGGGATCTGGATAGAAAACAGAAAAGGGAAAAAAAAAGTACATAGATTGGACCAAATATCGCAAAACATTTTAAAATAATGCAGCCCAACAAACTACAGGTTAAAAAAATGTCAGATAAGTTGATGTGAGTCTGTGGTACATTCTTGAAATATGAATACAGAAACAATGCCTCTGCTGTAATAACTGTATTGTGTTCATTCTTTTTCTCCGTTTCTCCTTGTTCATACCGTGGCCAAGTTATCAATTAACAAAGTTTCTTCCCCTTGCTTTTCCAGGCTGAAACCGCAGAACACTGAGAAGGTTCTGCAGGAGTATGGGAACAGAGCCAGGAAGCTGGAGGGGCAGAAGCTGGGCTTGGATGACTTTGCTCAGTTCCTTGATGTGCCAGTTTCAGACATGCTGCGAGACATGTTCGCTCTTTTTGATGAGGTAAAGACTTCTTTCAAAAACCTCAATGGCTCCCCAGTCTCCCTCATACACACACACACACACACATATATATATATATATTTATTTATATATTTTATATATTTATTTATATATCTATTTATTTATTTATTTATTTAAATAAATATTTATCTATATTTATTTATTTATTTATATTTATTTATTTATTTATTTGTACATGTATATATGTGTGTATATGTATATGTGTGTGTATTTATATATGTGTGTATATATATTTGTGTATATGTATATATGTGTGTGTGTGTATATATAACAAACAAAACAAAACAGTAAAGGTTTTATTGCAGCAGTGTGTTTGTGACTTTAACGACTTAATCACCCGTAGCCTCTCCTGTGAAATAACTAAGTAGTCTTTCTCACATGCTCTGTCTTCATCTTTCGTGATGCATTGTTTTCTCTCGTTTTTCCAGCATGAGGTGAACTGCATGGATATCAGAGAATATGTCATAGCCTTATCTGTCGTATGCAGACCTGCCAAAACTCTGGAAACGATGAAATTGGCCTTCAAGGTAAGTTCTGTTTCAAGCTTTACACTTATCTAACCACCAGGCAGAATAGAGTTTTCTGTGCTTGCTTAGGATCAGCATGACATTTGCTATGTTAAAATGCCACATACTGTTGGTTGTCTTAGGTGTTGCAAGTGGAGTAATGAAATGGAAAAAAGTGCATTCCGGGGGTTATCGTTGCGGCCAATCTGTTGCTGTGATTGCATGAAAATGAAAAAGATAAACTTTGAGTCACTTCCATGTTTTCACTTGAATTGCTTCATTTAATTCTTAGAGTTGAAAAGGTTCTGTGACCTTAGAGCTCACAATTTCACTGAGAACAGATCCAATATTTATAATAGCAGGTATTATTTCAGAAAAAAGGCATCCACTTAAAGAGAGTCATGAGTCAAAGAGATGACTTCTGCATTTTCTTCTTATTTTATCTTCTCCAGATGTTTGAGGCGGAGGAGGATGGTGCCATCACAGAGATGGAGTTAGCAGTTATACTAAAGACGGCTTTAGGAGTGACTCACTTAAGCGTGTCACGTCTGTTTACCGCCATCGACACTGAAGACGCGGGGAAGATCACATATGGTAATAGAACTAATGAAAATAAACCATCCCTGGTCATTGATTGACTTAAATATTTATTTGAATCTTTATTTCAAACTTTGCTTTAGTTATGAGAGTAGTTGTCTTCTTTTCTGACTTTTTCCACTGTCTTATGAGGTGCAGTAGATTCAACAACCAGGCGGCTTTGGTTTTAAGTGTAGTCTGTCTGGGCTTTTTTTTAAAAATTTTGTTGAATGTTTTCTTTGTCTCTGGTGCCCTCTTGTGGTCTTTCCACAGACAAGTTCAGAAGCTTTGTGGAGCAGCACCCAGACTTTGCTGAGGAGTATCTGCACACAGAAAACGCAGGCCTCCACAGCGGTCCTTGCCACGGTCACCAAATAAAGCCCAACCTGTCTTCCCTGAAACCGCAAGGCACTGCCACCACCAAAACGGCAAATGGTATCTGCCCCGACTTTAGCCCCAGCGACCACGATGGCACAATAGATGGACTCCTCAAGAAACAAAACTAAAAACGGTTTAAAATGTGGTGGAAGAAAACTAATTCCTCTCCTGGTGAGAGGGTGTTGCGTAAGGGGCAAAGGATTGTTAGTTACTTGTTTGTTAGTAACTTGTTTGAACAGTAAGGGACTAGATTTCAGTAACCACAACTACAAAGTTAACCTTACTCTTTTTTTATTACTATTGTATCCATGAAATTTTCTGAGGTTATTTTCAGCCTGGTAACAGTTTATTTTGTTATAAATTCCTTTTTTTTTTTTTCTTTTTTTTGCTTTTTTTCCTTTTTTTTTACATTGTTTTTTCATAGCAAGGTTCGTCAAAATGCCAAACACTGATTGTCTCAGATACAATGCTTGAATACTTGAAGGGCAAGCACTTATATAAATTCCTGAGGCAAATGTTTATTTTCTTTTTTTCTTTTCCCTCCATCATAGTACTGACTGTGCATGTTTTTAACAAGAGGGAAGCAAGAAAAAAACAAGCCCTGGACAGTAAAGTGAACTAATTTTTTGTGAAATCAGTGTTTGATTCTGTTTTTATTTGTAAGTTTTAACTATTTCCTTTCTTTAATGGTAGCTGCCTTTTGAACTGAAAGTGCAGAATGCATGGGCTCATGTTATTTTGAGCAGTATTGAGGATTATTTATCTGAAGAGGGGAGGCCTGAGGGTACCAGTGACAATTGTTTGCCCACTAGACGCGTTTAGCTTTAGTAGCCACATTTGAGGTGAACTCAGGTCTCTGCGAGATGAAGGTCATAATTGCTATGAGCCTGTTATATATACAATGATATATTTGATTTAGCTCAGGGTTCAGTGACAAAAATGAAAAAATTAACTGGTATGATGTCATCATTTTTGATGCTCACTGGGTAATGTGCATCTTTTTTTTTTTTTTTTTTTTCTTCTGACATCAGTACTTTTCTGCCCAGTCATTCCTCATTCACATAAACTTCACTTTTTTTTTTTCCTTTCAGGTTGGCAGATTCAAGTGTCTTTTTTTATTGTTTAAATTACACAACTTGGACCAAAAATGCATTGGGTGATTTAATGTCACCAGTCACGTTTGTACTGTTCTTTTTTCGGTCAGCAGTGTAATGGCTTTGAAGGAAAAATTCACAGTGTGTGGCCGTTGAAAGCACATTCAGTTTGGTTTTTTCCAAAGACAAGGTCATACTATTCCCCTCCCGCATTACACTGCTATACATTTTTAATCATTCCTCCATTTTTCACAGCATATTATTCCTCAGTTGGTCTGAAATCCCTACTGTTCCAATATGTTTTGAAGGATGTAATAATTAAACATTTGCCCCTTAGTTGCCTGTAAATTAGACCTTCCTGCTAGATTTCTGACGTGCCTCTTCTTTTTCGCTAATAGAGGCAAGTTTTGAAAGAGGTCCAAGCACCTTTTCTTTCTAATCACATTTTAGGGACCAGTCTGGAATTGAAAAATATCCACCTGTGGTGATTTATATCTCATTTTTAAGTTTTTGCATATGATGGTAATATTGGCACAAACATATTTGTCACAAATGTGATTTAATGACTTCTCAGTAAACTGACATTCAGCCTCTGGCTATAAAATATATTCATAATCATAGGCCAGGTGGGACTATGCTTTCAAATTGAATTAAAATGAATATTTAAGACAACAATTTTTTTTTCTCAAAACAGGCAAATAATGGAGCTGTTTAATAATCTTGAGTGGTTGATTTTAGGTAACAGCTACTTTAATTCATACTGGGAAGAATGTTGTATTAAGACCTAGCAGTTCTCCCCTTACATTTTCTGAATTGTCCATTACTCATTGTTCTTTCTTGACTGATTTTAATTCAAGAAACTTAATCTGAAATTACAATCAAGTGACACTTGGACGTGTTGACAAAACTTTAACCGTTTACTTTATTATCGATAACACAGTGATACTCATTTACCTTTAAATCAATTGCTAACAATTGATTCATTGGCTGTTTTTTTTTTTTTAATCTTAACCTAAAACTATTAAAAAAAAAAAAAAAAAAAAAATCAACACAAAATGAAAGGAAGATTATGCTGCAGCTTCTCTAAAAATGTACATACAGTGCTTTATATCATGTCATTTTATAGGAAAATGGTTTGTTAAAGGGAATACCTCTCCTGAAATGAAACGCATTAGAATCTGTTTGTAGCCAGTTGTACTTGGGATCTGTGTATTCGAGGTTTGATTCTGTTGACTTTTTGTTCATGGATATCACAGGATTTTCAACTTAAGGTTTTTCTTTTTTTCTTTTCTTTTTTTTTTTTAATTCTTTAAATTCATAATGTCGGTCAACATACCATCCCATCACATGTATGACCATGCATACTGTACATGTATCCCTGTGATGGCTTTCAGTGAAGCAATATTTCACATCTCTTAAGCCTTCTCTATGTATGCTTTTGAAGAGTTCTCATATGTATTTTGAATATTCCAAATGCAGGACATTTTGTGAATTTTTGATATACGTATATGAATGATTTTTATTTTCACTGCCATGACAGAGATCTGTGATCTTCTCTCCTCTGCAGATTGTATTGATGATGAAAATTGAGCCACATTTTTTTTTTTTCCTTTGTATAATACTGCAATTGTTTTGTGCTGTATTCCTCCTACAGAGTGTAAAGTTTTATTGTTGTTATATTATTACTATTATCACTGAGTTTACTGCTTGGAAACAAAATGCAGATTTCATATGGAAACCGATAGCCTTGAATCTATAGAATTTTTATGCTAAAAAAGAGAATGTATAGACAATCTTGTCACAATCAGAACATACTCAAAGCGCTGATCTCCGGTGGACATTTTCCTAAGAAGTCATGGTTTTCAAATGTACACTTTTTATCCTGTTTGAACCGTCTCCATTGACTTTTTGTTATGTCCGAGGCGTGCAGGTTGAACTAAGAAAAGTGTGTGTGTTTAAGTGTGTCAGGCCTCGAGGTGATGTCTGCTACCACATGACGGGCTACATCGCACAAACACTCCAGACTGTAAGCACGTATAAACTAACATTTGTTGTTCAATCACAGTCTTTTAGTATTGCCCCCGTACTACTTTATCCTTTTTAAATCGTATGTATTTGTGCTTGCACTTTAGATTATTATTTTGTAAAGAAATGTCACATTGCTTCAGCGCATGTTACGTTTGTAGGTTACAGTATTGTAACTCAGTTGTTAATATGAATAGTTTTTACATTCATATATTTGCTATAGTAATGGGAGCATGGAGGAAATTTGGGGTCACAAATTAATAGAACCTGTCCCTTGCCCCACATTTGTTTCTGTACCGTAAGAAAGATTTCAGTTAGTTTAAACATCCAAAAGACTTTCTAGACCTACTTTTCTGCTTTGTCTCAGGATTGTGGAAATTTTGTAGCTCGAAGATTACCTAAACTTACAGAACTTGGCAACATCGTACAGATTTGAATGACTAAAAGTTCTTTGCACCATGGAATGGATAAGTATTAAATGTACTCCTAAGTGATGTGATTTTACAACAGGTGGTTAAATATACAATTCACCCTGTATGTATGTATGTATGTGTGTGTGTATGAGGGAAATGATTCTGTTTTTGTACATAGGTGGAGAATCTGATTATGAATTACAACTGACACAATGATATGAATTGATATTTAAAGACTTGACGAAGAATGAAATGTATTGAGCCACAGTAACCCCATTTGCAGTTTTTTACTTTTTTTCTTTTACTTTAAACAGAAAATCCCATTTGAAGGTCTAAAGGATGATATCATACTTCATCAACAAGTCTGATATGTACATTTATATATATTCAATATTTACATCCAGAACAATTCTGCATTGGGGTTGTATGAAAATACCGGGTCCATTTTTTTCCACACTTGATTCACTTCCCTTTATTTCATATACCTCAGTAGAGGTGAATCTCATTTTCTACTTGCTGTCAATCTGAGAAAACGTAAACCTGCAAGAGATAAACTTGTATTTATGCTACTGCTGCCTGCTTAACAGTTTGTCCAGCAGTGAGCCTAAGACGAAAGACTTGTGTACTCTGGTAGAGCGATATTGTCTTTCTGACGGCTTATTGTATGTGGACCAAGAAACTAAACTGTTTTCTCTGTGGCTTTACTTCCTGTCTTTTTCTATACTCTACAAGGTTTATTTTGTTAATGCATTTTGATGAAGAGTCATTACTGCAAGCTACTTTGAATTTGTCTGTTCAGGACTGCTATGATATAACTTGTTAATGTGACTCTTGGATTGAATTAAAAAAGAAATGTTAACACACAGTTGTGTCCCTGTCAAAACGGTAATTTATAATGTGCGAGTATGTCTGGTGGCGTGACGTAGAGCTTGAATGTGGTGATGTGATGGTGTTGTATGAGGAGTTCTACCGCAGCATTCGACCTGAATGTTCTACAGCATGGTCATAGTGCTTGATGTAAGTAATTAAATCTCACTGAATCCCCCCATATATGCCTTACAGTAAGCATGTCTACAGTAACCAAATTCCCTTCCTCCCTGATAAATGTCACCCTCTTGAGGTAACATAGGGAACACGCAGTCCTTTTTAGGTTACCTCAGAACAGTGAGCATCACATCAGGTATATTGTATTTTGTGGAGGTTTTTCATACAGCTGTATTGCAAGTACGAGAAAGTTGTATTACCAAGACCCTGACAGTCATCAATATTAGTAGATGCAACTGTCAATAGACTTTAAATAAAATGTCTATGATATATGATGTGGCTCTTAATGGGAAAGTTGACTTTGCCATTATCGAAGCTCTCCTTTTACTAGGCTCGGTCTTTGCTTTCATTGATTTCATGTTGATGTCTGTAGATATTCTGTTCCTCACTGGCTTGCAGAAGGCCAGGGATTGGCTGCCAGTGATTGAAGATGTTATTTCTCATGGAATGTATGTTGATCTGTTTTGTTTTTTTCTGTGGCACAGTATTGTCAGTTGGGCCCTTGACGGCCCACCGCTTTAAGTCCAGACTGAAACGGTTTGTCATGAAATTTTGTACACACGTTCATGGTGCCCAGTGGATGAATCCTAATGATGTCAGTGATCCCCTGACTTCTCTAGTGCCACCACGAGTGTTCACCTTTGTGGTTTTCAGGGAAATGTCTTGACAACTATTGAAAGAATTGCCGTGACATTTGATACAGGCATTCATGTCCACGTTAGGATGAATCATAGTAACGTTGATGATCCTTTTCAAATTTCAGTTGTCCAATTATGACCACATACCTGCAAAGCTAATGACATTCCCATCAGCCTCATTAACACTAAACACTAACCTGTGCTAATTGGAAAACATTAGCATGCTAACACACTGTTGAACACGGTAAACATTAAACATGCTTAAACCAGCATGTTAGCATCGCCACTGTGAGCACGTTGCCATGGTAGCATTTAGCTCAAAGCACTGGTTTGTATGGTAGAGTGGTTGCAGACTCTTAGTCAGGCATATGAAACCAGCTACTCATTAACTGTATACAGTACAAATATTACCAACATTCCCTCGTGTGTAACAGGATCTTGGTATGGAACTTGAGAAAAAAAAAGTACCCGTGGGTTTTTTTTAATTTAACTACAGACAATAGTGCGCACGTGTTAATTAAATGTTTTCTTTTAATCAAGAACTATTCTCTCTTGCAGGTCTTATTATACATGACATCAGTTATTACTGAATGCGACCTCATCGAGAGTCCCCACTGCGTTGCTCAGCAGGTAAAACGATTGTCTGTGTTTCGTGGGGAAAAGTTCTAATTGTCTGGAATCACTGGTTATGTTCATGACTCAATATGCAAAGAATTTGTCCTCATTCCCCTTTTGTGTCTTTTTTTTTTTTTTTTTTTTTCTTTCTGCAGGAGTAAGCAGCCAGTGCTCAGACGAAGCAAGACAGGTGGACGGAAAGCTTGTGGTTCTGAACTTATTTTCAAAGTATCTTTTCTGCCTTTTAAGATCGGGATCTAAAAGCTTGAACAAAGCAGAAGAGAACTCATTAGAATGGACATGACATTTCCAGGGCAGAAAAGAATATTGTTGTTTTCAGCTAGTATGTGCTGCATGTACTTCTCACTTCTTTATCAGGACGGCAGGGGACAGAAGAGGTAGCTGTAGTTATTCACAATACTTATTGCATATTTTTATATATTTTTGCCACCACCTCTTGCATTTCCTTAATTTCCCCCTATATCTTTCCTAACCCCTTTCGTATTCCTCTTCTTCCTCTGCTTCTCCTGCTCCTTTCCCTCCTCCTCCTCTTACTCCTTTTCTCTCTGGGTCTCAGCTGTTGTGTTTATGAAAACAAGACACTCGATTATGTTCAGCTCATCATTGTCCAGGCTCCATCGGAAACCTCATACATCCAGCACGGCTTACATTGACCCAACCATTTCTGATATGAGGCCTGAGGCTTGATGGATGATTGTACTTTATAGGTGTGCGTTGTGGTGGCGGCAGTGTTAGTGTTGGGGATTAGTGGCCGATTGATCATTACGATTGGCTTGCAAACAATAAGCTGTCATTTTGATCATGAGGGTCATAAATCTGTCCGTGGGAAGCGGGCTGATTGTGTTATTTGATGCCCTGGTCCTGTTTTGGTTGAGAGGTCTGGGTGTCAGGGCTGATTGTGTTTAGGCCTGTCAGACATTTATAGGTAATGAGATTTCTGCCAATTGACAGTGTCGGTAGGTGGGTCATTGGGGTGTATTGAGGGGTGGAGCAAGGTGACATGAAAAGGAAAAGGGCAACTGGTTTCAAGGACGGTGCCAGGGAAAGACTTTGGACACTGAGTAAAATGAACAAGTAGATTTAACGGAGGAATTAAAGCCGCTGAAAACGTATTTTCTCAGTCGGTGTCTATGAGTGATGAGGTCAATACAAAATTATCTGCCAGAGGTCAGTTTTTGTTATCTCAATTGAGATATTTTCAGCATTTGTGTTTTTGATTGTGAATCTGATAACAGTTGGTGGGTTGTTTGCTTATTTTGCCAGGGCACTCTGAATCAAATCTGAGCAAACCGCACCCACACAGTCCTGATGATGCAGATTTTTTTACCGTTGAAAGTAATACCTGAGGGTGTTTTTGTAAAACTTTAACTATGGTTGCTGCTTATTTAGTCATAAACTGAAGTGAAAAACTTAAGATGTCAAACGACGCTTTAAAAGAGTAGTTTTCACATCTTTTCTTGCACGATGAACAGCGGAGGACATAACCATCGCAAACAAAAACTCACTTCTTTGATTACTTTTAGAGGAGTTGGCGCTAGTTTACTGCCAACTCTGCCACAATTGCACACAGTAGCTGAGTCACTGAAACATAAAACTAAGAAAGCCTATGGACAGATTTAGCTAATACTGTCACACTATTGTACCATGCACAAGATGAAGGGTAGAATGGGTGTAGTGTTAATATCCCTGGTCAAATAAATCAGCAGGGTAACATTTCTTAAGCAAGAGTTTATAATCTTGTATCAATCAAGTTTAGTATATTTCCATATGTTCAGTAACAAATGTCATTGTCTGGGACCATATCTAGGACCTTTGGCTAATCTTTCCTTTAAATTTTAGACAAATCTTTAGTGATCAAAATTATAAAATTTAGTTTTTGGATTTGGGATTAGAATTTTAAAAGCATTAGACAAAAGAGGTTTTAGAGAAAAGAATACAATGTAACAAACTATTTATTTTTCCATAGTGAAAAATAATACATTTTTTTAAAATAATACATTTTTTTTTCATTTTATCATTTTGTCAACAGCTTCCAGTGGTCTTAATGTTATGAATACGAATTCACAATCTAGTGATGATACTGGAGGAACTAACATGTCAAATAAATTTAAGCTTCTGCCAAGAAAGATCCATTGTATGCTTACATTTTCTACAGTTTGTCTTAGTATAAAATATCTGGACCAAGTGGATCATGGTGATGCCCAAGATGACCACAGCAGGAAGAATACAACTATTACAGAGCCAAGAAAGCGCATCTGTGTGTAATATTTAATTTCTTTTCTTTGTTTTTTACCACTACATTCACACAGAAAGAAAAGTCATCCAGCAAAATGTTTAAATCAGGGGAGAAAATATGCCATGATAGGATGGAGAGGAGGAGGAACAGACGAAGCTCGGGTGATGAGGGAGGGAGGGAGGAGAGTGACGGCGATTTCAAGAGTGGTCCCGCAGACAGATCTCCATACCAGACCACAGGGTACTCTGGACTCTGTGTGTCTGTTACTGGAGCCAAGGAGGGTGGCAGGGCTTTCTACACCTCATCAAAGATTTACCAGTTCCTCTCATCTTATTCTGTCTTTATCTTCATCTCCTGACTTACTGTGACTCTGGCTCTCACTGCCTTTTTTTCTTTCCGTTTTTACATCTTTTTTACGTGATTTTAAATCTGTTTTAGATCTTTGCCTTAATCTGGGTCTGACTCTAACTTCTAAATGACGGTCTGCGTAAATATGGTCAGCATCAGTTTGCAGCGCACTGAAGAACATCAGTACAATTGGAATTAAATCGTCCAAACTGACAACTGGAGGAGCGTTCACCTGTCGTTTTTTCAAAGGTGAGTGTTTAAATTCTGAGTAAATGTTTTCTTCTGTTGCATATTTGAAGAGTAATTTTATTTGCAATGATACATAATTCAGCATTATTGGTTTTATTTGTTGTCTTATTGTGACAGGAAATTTACAGAAGAAATTATTGAATTTTGCAACATTTTTAGCAATTTAGTGGAGTAACAAAAGGTTTGAATGATGGTGTGATGGCTTGAGAAATTGGGTTGTTTCACTTGTTTAGTGCTGAAAATGTTTACAGGATTCATAAAACAATGATTCAGTTTTCAACAACTAAATTCAGACTTGGTGTAAAAAATGAAAACAAAAGCAAAGAATGCACATTATCTATGGTAGAAATTTAAAATGTTTTTATTATGATGACTTGGGCCTATTACCTATACTTTTTCTAATAAAGATCATTTTTAAGAAGAGAATTCTAAACTCAAATCAGAACTAAATCTGGTGAACATGTGATTAGACCGGGATTGTAGACGCTGGGCCAAATCTGTGAGCAAAATGGCGATCAACAAGTGTGAAATGAAATGAGCCCGCTGTCATGGCCTTGTAGAGACGTTCCCCACCCCCCTTGTTACCCTCATCCCAGATCCCATCACTCTCTGTTGATTTTCTCCACTCTCCTCTTGTTCCCTTTGTATTTGATGTCAAAATTCTAAAGCTGCAAATGAATTCATACATTTAAGTCGCCCGCACTCTTTATGTATTTACAACCAGGCTGCTTAACATATTGAAACGATCACTGGCATTTTTGTAAAAATGCTATAATTTTTCATACTACAACTTCAATGTTTCTTTTTTCAGTTTTTATTGTTTATTTTTTTGTTCCACTGTTGTGTTGAGTTGCCATAGAGTTTTTATTTTTATTTTTTATATTTGCCACAATAACTTAATTTCCCACAAAGGGAATGATAATGTTCCCTTCCTGTGTTTTCTGTCTCACTTTGACTCCAGACTCATCACCTGCATCTACCTTCCTTCCTCTTCTACATCTACTGACATTTCACTTCCGAAGACTGTGCACCTTCCATGCTGACAGAGAGCGTCCCTGTTGGCCTGATGTCTTCGGTTGTAGCCCCGGAAAAACCCACCTCCAATACCATGGGCCCCAAAGAGGTCAGTGCATATCTGATGTGTTTGGTGGATTAATGGCATGCAACTCAGAATGACAAAAAATAAATGTCTGATGATTAACTTGTTGACCCTTCAGGTGGAGCTGATCCTTGTAAAGGAGCAGAATGGGGTCCAGTTCACGTCCACCACCTTAGTGGCTCCAGCTCAGACTCAGACCAACCCCAGTGGAGAGGAGAGGGAGACGTGGGGGAAGAAAATTGACTTCCTCCTGTCTGTCATCGGATTTGCTGTGGACCTTGCCAATGTCTGGAGATTCCCTTACCTCTGCTACAAGAATGGGGGAGGTGAGATGGGTGAAAGGAGTTGAGGAGGGGAAGCTGTTTTTGGCCTGAGGGTAAGGGGTCCACTAGTCTGCTACACTGAGAAGAGGTAGAGAATAAGTAGAGGAAGGGGTAAGGCGGCAAAGGAAGGAGGTTAGGTGTGTGACAAAGTAATCAGAGTGATCATCCTCTCCTCGGACAAGAATACTATAGTTGGGGTAGAAATTGAAGGGATGGTGATGGAGCGTACGTGTGTGGTTCTGTTGAAAGGAAAAACAGCTTGGAAGAAAAATTGTAGTATAGGAATGAGGAGAGAAAAAGGGGAAATGAGGGGGGAATTTATTTATCCACACCTGCATACTGTATGTTTTCACCTGCATGTACTACACGTGTATGGATGTGCATGCACGCAGTATTAACACAGGTGTGTATGTTTGCTTGTGGGTTTCAGCTCCTTGTGTATGCTGGTCACTGTTTTTGAATTTTTTTCCAACCCTTTACAGAGATCAAAATAGGGGAAAAACCACCACAGCTGCTCTGAATAGATTAGCTCCAACAATCACTGCCACTAATTACGGTTGTTTAACATAGAGCCTTCATTATCTTTAAGAGCTGTAAATGATACTGTAGCTGTGGTCGAGGCTGACACCCTTCTCTGGGGACAATGTATATACCCAAATCCAACGGGCTGTTATACCTGTATTTAGGGACGATATCCCTGAGTTCCAGTTGAGTTTGAGTAATTATGCTCAAAAACTAAATTAAATGTTGGTCTTGAAATTGTATATCAAATAAATGTGCTATCAAATAATCCTTAGGTATTTTGTTTAATTTAACCTTTAAGTTACAAAACCACTATATTATTATCGCTGATAATAGTTGAGAGTCTTTTCATTAAAATGTGTGTGTGTAGCGTTCGGAATCTCACTCGAGGCTGTGTGTGTGTGTGTGTGTGTGTGTGTCTGCAGGTGCCTTCCTGGTGCCATACCTGTTTTTCATGGTGATAGCAGGCATGCCTCTCTTCTACATGGAGCTGGCTCTGGGACAGTACAACAGAGAGGGGGCAGCAGGGGTCTGGAAGATCTGTCCCATATTTAAAGGTAGGAAGGTGACATGTCATATATACAGACAGACACATGTGAACACTAGAGGATGTACAAATTTAAATCTGACTTTCTGTATGTCCGTCTGCCTACATGCCTGTCTGTCTGATAATGTACTTCCTTTAATATCTGCATGTCTTTCTGACTGCTTGTCTGCCCACGTGCCTGCCTGTCCACATGCCAGTCTCTTTTGTCTGCTTGTCTCTACGTTGAGCAGCGACAGGCATTGTTTATCCTCCCCAGAACATCAGGTTTTGTTGGCATTCAGATGGAAAGCAAATGAAAATTGGGCTTTTAGACTCTTGTCCTGATTGTCCAAATCCTGCTGTCAAGTAGTGGCAGGGAGCAGTGTCTGACACTCTCTTGGCATACTTTTCAACGCATCAATAAGCAAAGCACAGTTTAGGAGAATGCCATCCAAACATACGCTAGCGGAGAAACACACACAGTAAGACAAATCCCCATTTCTGAGCAAGGTCATTGGGGGAAACTATAATGATGCACTTCACTTTTTATGGGTTTTTTTTGTGTCACTTGTGTGTATTTATCTATCTTTGTACTGTATACCTTGCACTGATTTTAATTTGTCCGCAATTTTCTTTTTAAAAGTTATAGTTTCACTTAAATCTCAAATTTAAAACATTACTATAAACTTAAAGATGCAGCAGAAATACGGCATCAAATACCATTATCACCAGCAGACAATCTGTTGCTTCACAGTATGAGGCCATACCGCCGTCTTTTGTTGGTCATGTCCTTGCTGGTCTGAAGGTGGCCCGCAGTGTGTACGCGTAGCTTCGTGAGTTTCTGTCTCTGTGTGTGTGTGTCTTGAGTCTGAGCCTCCTGTGTGTGAACATGTGCCGTCTGTCAGAGACCACACTGAGTACGTTGACGTTCTAATCACACGCTTCACTCTCTCTGTCTCTCAGCAGGGGGATAACAGTAATTATTCAAACACACACATACACATGCCCATATTGACAGTAATTATTCTGATCAAGAAGCTGGTTTCCTCTCAGGATCAATGCATTTGAAGAAAAGGACTGAGAAGGGGAGACAGAGAGAGATGGAGAGATAGCATGGCCGCACGCGGCGCTAATAAGAGGCAAAGCTCCCTGGACAAATATCACATCCACATTACAAAGGAATCAATAAGGCACAGTTGTGGTCATGCCTCTTAGCAAAAGTTAACAATTAAATTCAGCCTTAGAAGATTGGACATTGTTTCAGATATATAGAAAGGGTAGATGTGTAGATAATTAAGGCATGAAGAGGCAATCTTGAGAAGCCTGCTGTCTGTGAGACCGCAGGCATGCATCATAGGCTACTGTTCTCATACTGAGAGAGAGAGACTGTGCTTTCTGGTGTGTGCTTTGGTGCAGGGATCTGTCAGGAAGTAGTCACTGTTCAGCAGAGCCATGCCTAAGTTTGAACTGTTTGTGGAACATACTCATTTTTCTACTGATGCATAGTGGTTCTTGATGACCCAATGACTAATATCTAAAAATAACTAAGATTAGCACTACCACTGTCAAGGGTTTGACTATAATTTGGTTCACTGTGTCCTGCACGATACTATATGCTAAAGGTTGTATGTTGCCGGAAAGTGTGAAAAGGTGACTTTGTGGTCACCTTTTGGTTTAGTCTCTCGAGCCAGACAATAAATATTTTCCTGATCAGCTAAGATTCACTAAAACCAAGATAAAATACTGTTTGTTAGGATTTGTGGTTGTGTTTTTTGTGTGCATCCTTCCACCAGGACATCTTCAGTGATGGAAGAAATTTTCAGATCCTTACACTTAAAAGTGCCAAATATACAACAATATATAGATACACCACTACAAGTAAAAGTCCTAAACGTTAGTAAAAGTACAGGTGTATTATCAGCCAAATGTATTTCAAGTATCAATATGGTTTTTATATGGTTTGGGGGTCATTTAACACCTTTATTTGATAGCAGACATTAGTCCCCCCAACCCCTTCCACCTGAGAAGTTTAGAACACAAATCTCTCTTTGGGGGAACCAGCAATTATAGCTGTTGAATAAATTAAGCGGAGTAAAAAGTTCATTATTTCCCTCTGAAATAAAGTATTAGATAAATGGAAGTACTTAAGCAAAGTACTTCAAAATTGTACTGAAGTATGTTACTTGAGTAAATGTACTTAGTTACGTTCCACCACTTGACATCTATGCAAATCAGCCATGAAAAGCAGTGCTCTATAATTCAGGAACAAGGCAGAAGGTACTTACGTTCATCAAGTGGTTAGATTCCACTAAAGTGCCCCTTTCAAATATCTCCGGTGCAGATTGGTGAAGTGAGCACTGTCTGCCCCGGTCTATCTATCTCTGTATCTCTGTCTTTACTGTCTATCAGTATTGGTCATTTGTGTTCACCTAACAGGCGTTGGCTTTACAGTGATCCTCATTTCCCTCTACGTCGGTTTCTACTATAATGTCATCATCTCCTGGGCTCTGTTCTACCTCTTCTCCTCGTTCACCGGAGAGCTGCCCTGGGTGCACTGCAACAACACCTGGAACAGTCCTAACTGCTCCGACTGGGCCGACAACAGCTCAGTCAGTGACATTTACAAGGCCACCCCTGCTCAGGAGTACTTTGAGTAAGTTGGCCTCAACTTCAGAACTTTAAAACTGTAATTTTCCATTCAGATTGCCTGTCTTTGTTCAGTCCTTTGACTTTACCTGCAAATATGGAAACTGCAGTTAAAGGCAAGCATACTTTATGTATTTGTCCAGCTACTAAAACATTTGTGTTTTGCTTTGACCGAGCTGAGTTTGGGCTTTACTGAATATCACGTGCACATTTCCACTTAAGGAAGTGCACAGGATAACTTTTGGTACAGTTCAGTAATGACGTGTACTGATGCAGAGTTGGCTCGCCACACTCAATCTACAGAATAACTGAAGTTACTGTACTGTCAGCCCTTTGTCTAGATTTAGTAATGTCTTGGAATATCTACTTATGAATAATTAAAGATATGATAAAATATTCAGAAATGAATATCAGATATATTTTCCTCAGAATGGATGCAGAGTTTGGCCACATTTAGCTGTGGCAGCCTCCCTCCCTGTGCAGCTGACCAGGTGTCTCCTTTTCCAACAAGTGAGGGGTTGTTCTGTTGCGACAGTTGAGGCATTTCATCCATGTTAGTTGAAATGACAGTGTGCTATTTAAACAGAGCCACCTGCAGACAATTTGACCACAACAGCTGAACACTGGCTGATTTTATTCAGTCTCATCTGTTAGGCTTCCTCTAAAATGAACTGAATCAAGGCATCAACGATGATCAGTGATTTTATAGTTTTGCAGGTGACATATTGGACTTCATACAATGTAACATAAAAGTACATTTTCAAATCTGTTACCTTTTATTGCCAATGCAATTTTTCCTGTCTTGACAGGTTGTCGTGATCTTTGAAACATTCTAATTGACTTTAATGCAAAATTTTGCAGCATTTGCAACAGATGTGCCAACACTTCATGTAGTATCTATCTGGCAAGATACCCTGCGGTCTCACATGTCCCTCGTCACTGACGAACACCAGGTACTCAGCTTCCAACAAGGCTAGGCATTGATTGTTAATGCAATTTCATGCCGGATCCAGAGCCAGGTGTATAGCTCAACCAATGTTATGAATAATAATGTCTTTCAAGTAGGCTAGCATTGTCATTTGCTAGAACCTGGATATATGAATTCTGAATGCATCTAGAATTAGTTAATTCAGGGTAACCTATACATGTCTCTTGGTGAGGACTCAAAGTGCACCTCAGCAGAATTTAGGACTCTTAGTCTCTTAGCATCTTAGTTCCTTGCTTTGTCTACGACGTCTACCTCTGCCCATATTTACATTTAGTCTCATGTGCATTTTGAGTGTAACTGTGGCCAAAGACATGAATCTTGTTCCAAGAAGATGCCTTCTGCAATGAGACCAGTAGCTGTAGCCGCAACACTTTCCTTGTAGCTCCTTAGATGTTGACTACAATGTTTAACACTGAAGGCACTTGTCTCAACAACAGGTAAAAGGATATCATGATAACAGGTTCTTAAGCTAGGACTTGCTATTGGGTGCAATGTTCACAGTATTCCTGAACTGCTCTGTTATGCCTCTCACAGCTGAGTTCTTGATGGTGAGAATGTGCTAAGTACAAGACCTTTAGATATACTGTAAATGTTGGACTCAGGGGTTGTGATTGTTCTTAACCAGAATATTCCCTTCCCTTAGACGAGGGGTGCTCCACATCCAGGACAGTAATGGTATTGATGACTTGGGTCGTCCACGCTGGCAGTTGACCTCCTGTCTAGCTGTGGTGATTGTTCTGCTCTACTTCAGTCTCTGGAAGGGAGTCAAGACCTCTGGCAAGGTAGGGAATGACATAGTAGCCATGTTTCTTAATGTGAAAACCAGTAAAGTGCTACATTATTCCTACCCAAGAATCTTTACATGAGTGATAAATCACTTTTACTTCAGGTCCAGTTTAAATCCACTAAAACGTTTAAGACCACTGTATGTGTGTATACAGCATAAATGTATGTTTTCACTCCAACTTGCATGTGTTCATATGTGTGAATCTGAGTGTGTGTGTGTGTGTGTGTGTGTGTGTGTGTGTGTGTGTGTGTGTGTGTGTGTGTGTGTGTGTGTGTGTGTGTGTGTGTGTGTGTGTGTGTGTGTGTGTGTGTGTGTGCATGTGCGTGTGTGTGTGTGTGCGTGGCCTTCTTTCCTCTGTGTAAATGTGTGCGTATTCTGTGTGTGCGCGTACCTGGGCGTGTGTGTGCAATGTGTGCGACCCTTTCAGGTTGTGTGGATCACAGCCACCATGCCCTATGTGGTCTTGACTGTGCTGCTGCTCCGCGGAGTCACTCTGCCTGGAGCCATCGATGGCATTAAGGCCTACCTCTCTGTGGACTTCCTGAGACTCTGTGATGCCAAGGTAAGAGAGTTGGGACACGAGTGAGGGGAGAGTGGTGGGGTTGGCAAAAGAAGACAGACAAGAGGAAGCGGCATGGGGGGGGGTAAACAGTGGCTAAAAGCCACTCTAATGGAAAGCTTTGACATTTTAAGTTTTAATTTTATTTTTCTTTATCTAACAATCACTTCATATGTAAAGAAAACAAAAAAACTGAAAAAGTTGGGTTGGCATGTTTCATGACCTGTGCACATCGTATACCAGTAACAACAACAATAGAAAGCAAGCAATAGGTTAAGATTATTTTATTTAGAAATTGGTAGCAGTGACAAATATTAACAGTAGTACACTGGTAGAGGGTACATTTTACCATCTTAAGCTCTTGAGAGTTATTATCCCAAACACTACATAACAATTTTCCAACTCCACTGTCAAATTTAGCCTTCATTCATTTTTATCCACAGGGCAGAATGATAAAAGCCTGATTGTGAACTCAGTATAAACAACTGTGGGGTTAATACATATTATCTGAGAGATATTAACTGTCAGTCTCCCTTACTGAAAGGAATTAAACACACTGGTTTACAATGACAAGTACCGTTAAAGAGGGATTTCCTCAAGGTATAAAAACATGTTGTTGGTGAACCTGTTTCTAATATTTTCCTTATCTGTGACACCCACTGTCACAGCTTATAACAATATCTTATTTACCTTAATATCGGGCACTAAGGAGCTCAATGAGCAAGCATGCAGGACTAAAAGACTCAGTTATGGAGAAAGAGAGAGAAAGCAAAAAGGAGAGCGATAGAGATGCATGGCAGCAATTGGAGAATTAGATTAGATAGATGCATGGAGCAGTAATTTGCAAAATTACCCCCTGTATTCACAAGCGTCTTTCATCTACTGCCGTTGAATGAGTTTCCTGCAATTATCTCTAATAATGGCTTTTTTCCTCTCCTGTGCCTTTTGTTTGCCGCTTCACACAAGTGTGCTTGTTCTGTCGCTCCCTAGGTCTGGATTGAGGCAGCCACACAGATTTGTTTCTCGCTGGGAGTGGGGTTTGGTGTGCTAATTGCCTTTTCCAGCTACAACAAATTCAGCAACAACTGTTACAGGTAAAGACACACAGGGAGAGGCAGGACAGGGGACGGGGAGGGGCTCCCACAGGCGCAGGCGCACACACACACACACACACACACACACACACACACACACACACACACACACAAGCAGGTGAATTACAATAACCTTTGAAGCTCCTTGAAACACGCTATGTCTTTGACACCATGCTGTGCAACAGACAGCCGTAACACCAATCAAAACTGTCGCAGTCTTTGAAAATCATCAGCAGCCCACTGGAGGCTTTTATTTCCTTATCTCCATTTTTTTGCCCTATATTATGTTTCTGATAACTAACACATGACACCGTCCACCTTGAGGATTCCTCCTTGAGCTCATCTTTTTGTAGGACAATGAAAAGAAAAGTGTAAATTTAGTCAGGTCTGGTCTTTCGGACATACTTTTAAAAAGGCCCTGTCCTTATTTAACACCTACCAACTAATTTATTTGTTAATTTTCTATATTTACTTAATCATTTTTACTGTTGCATGATACAAGACTATCTCAGGTAGACAGGTTGCTGATCTTGCACATAACAGACAAGACATTGAACAACTGACTGACATAATAATCCATCAAATCAGTCCAGGTTCTTTAAACTATTCAGCCACCCAGACTCATTACGGCAAGCCAGCATGATCATCATGTAGAAGCCAAGAGGAGACAGGCCATAACTCACCCCTGACATACTCAGGATGGGTTAAGGCATAATTGACTGGCTAGTCAATAATGTTGATATTGACTGTGTGATGGCTGATGATTGACTAATGAACTGTTGGATTTTTTTACATTTTCATTCTGGACTCTCTGTTTTTTTTCCCCATTTTATTTGATTTTATTAATCCAGAGACGCCATCATCACCAGCTCCATCAACTCTTTAACCAGTTTCTTCTCTGGCTTTGTGGTCTTCTCCTTCCTTGGTTACATGTCCCATAAACACAACGTTGCCCTGGACAAAGTAGCCAGAGATGGTATGGTGTCTACTTTTGTAGCTTCTCCGCACATGTCAGTGACGCGCTATGGGAAGGAAGACAGTGGAAGGTTTACTGTGAGAGGCTGTTGATTTTTGGCAACCCACGTCAGCCTACCTTTGGCATTATTTAATGATGGGTGCCATTAAATGACACTGCAAACAGCTTGCCGTGGAATAGTCAGTGCCAGAGGAGTAGAAGCAGTATTATGTGCATTCTTTAATTACGATATTTAGGATGGGCTATTTTTAGCTGCCAGCACTGTAATCAATGAAGAAACCCACAGTGAACTCAATAACTGGATGGAAATGCCACCAGTCCTGTTAGTGGAACTGGGTTGCTGTGTTACTTAAAAGTCAAATAAAATTAAAAATGGTGCACAACTCTTCTATTATATACCATACTTTATCCCCCTGATTTTTGTTTTATTTATTTATTTATTTATTTATTTTAACAACATGTATGTTACACCTACTCTTTAACTATATATTTTAGCAATCTTTTTTGGAGGCTGCTTTTACTTCTGCTCTCATGTTAAAAGTCCCAAATGGTCCTGTGTATGTGTGTGTGTGTGTGTGTGTGTGTGTGTGTGTGTGTGTGTGTGTGTGTGTGTGTGTGTGTGTGTGTGTGTGTGTGTGTGTGTGTTTAGTGCAGTTTTCTACTTGAATCTCAACTTGAATTGCTTGTTCTTTAGGTGCTGGGTTGGTGTTTGTCATTTACCCAGAAGCCATTGCAACATTACCTGGTTCATCAGTGTGGGCGGTTATCTTCTTCATCATGTTGCTGACACTGGGCATTGACAGTGCTGTGAGTATGTGCCTGCCCCCCCCCCCACACACACACACACATTTGAATTAAAAACTATTTTCAGTTTGCTGTTGTTTTGTCTCAGAGCTACAGTTGTAGCTGTTATGCAACAAAAAGTGGGACATCTACAGTGACTCAGCAGCTCAATTCTCACTGACTTTCTGTTGTCTTTTGTTGTAGATGGGTGGGATGGAGTCGGTGATCACGGGGCTGATTGATGAATTCAAATTCCTCCACAAACACAGGGAGCTGTTCACCCTCTTCATTGTTGCTGCCACCTTTCTCATATCCCTTTTCTGTGTTACAAATGTAAGTATAGCATACTGGGGAATCTGTTGTTGCATGTTGGTTGCTTGTGTGATTGTTGATATTCATCTTTGCACTGTGGTTAGACTGTAGTGACTTCATACATACATTTTATCATTTCCACAAACTCTGGTTTTAACACTTCCCTACCAATCAAAGGCGGACAAATATCTTCAAATGCAATGAACTGAATAATCAGAATTAATTTTTTTCTGTCTGTTCTTACTGTAACCTGTATGATAAAACGTTATACAATAGAACGATTATCATAAATTCATTCTTTCTCCCTGTCTTTCTCTCTTTCCAGGGTGGGATGTATGTGTTTACTCTGCTGGACCACTTTGCAGCAGGAACATCTATTCTCTTTGGAGTGCTTATTGAAGCCATCGGCATCGCGTGGTTCTATGGTGAGAACAGATGGACAGGAGAAAAGAGGAAGGAAAAACAGATGATTCATGTTTTCATGGCCAGCAAAGCCGATGCTATATTAAAGGTTTGATGAGAAATCTGTTGCTATAGGTGTTCTGTGCCTTGATGAAACATATTTCTATTAGACATAAGAACACAGCATCTAGAAGGTCTATTGGCACTAATAGTTTTGGCCTCTTCAGTCGCTGGCCAGGTCTCTGTGTGTGTATTAAGGTACAAGGGTATACTGTAGCTGTGGTGCTCAGAGGAGCTCAGTGAGGTTAAATGGCCAAAGTTTTGACCGCTGCCAGTGTTACGTATGAGCTCATTCAGCAGTGGTGAGGCACCACATAAGGAAAATTGCAGCTGGGGAGCAGGCTCTTCCCATTTATCATCAACAGGAGTCGGCTGTCTAATAGCTAGATTGTAGATTGTTTTGGGTGGCGAGTAGGGGTGACTTTACAGTCAGTAATTCTCAAGATGGCCAGATTCGTCTGGCACTGTATTTTACATCCATTTGCCATCATCTCCGCAATGCTATATGTTTTTAGGTTATATTCCTGTAACACACCATATCTCTTTCAATTGTGGTTTATTTCTGCATGAAATAAGATAATTTTCTGGAGTGAATGACATGTCTAGAGTGACTTTTTTTTGTTTGTGTATTACACCTGAATTCTATCAGCACAACATGGAAGAAATCCTCTAGTTGTGTAGGAGTGAATAAACTCTTTATAGATTTTACAGACTCAATAGACAACCCCTGTATATGCTACGTAGATTAGTGACCTTTTATGGTCACTAAGACAACAAAAACATTACAATAATGGATTTTCCTCAGTGGCTGTAGATTTCTGTAAGCCTCTCCAAGTTGTGTGTTTTTGTAAATTAATGGCTAAAGACTGCTTTACGGATGGATATTTATCTTTGCATGGATTTGTACCTTTTTGCACCACCAGCTGCAAAAAGGATGTTTCATAGAGTGTGAAAACCTGACCCCCATTTTGAAACATCGGCAGGCACAAAATGTTATAAAAACTAAAAGAATCTAAAAGGTCAGGGAAAACAGTTAACCTGAACTTCCGTATAGATTTTCTAGTCTCATATCTCCTGAACCTGACTGGAGAGATCCATAAAGAGCTAAATACTAACCAGGCCCCAGGCATTCGGGGTCAGCATAATGCCCCACTTTGGTGGGTCCCGACCTTGGCAAGCCAGATAAATCAAGCCCAGGGCTTCACTGGGCCTTTTCCCCTTCCTCTTAACTTCTGACAGGAACCCTTGACCCCTGGCCACTGTGGTCTTTCGATCTGCTGTCCACTACATAAGTACGTCTAGTTGTGCTGAATACCTGGTCGTCAGTCCGGATATATTTCTCTGCGGTGAGAGATGCCTTCCAGGCAGGAAGACACAACTAAAAATGTAGAGCCAGTTTTATGAGAGAAGGAAAATTGTCATATGGAAAAAATGGTGCAGGGGCTTATTACAATTGGCCCTGCAGAGTGTCTTTAGTTTCTGCAAATGTTATATTGTGAATTGTATTAATAATCTAGTGGTTTCTGTATGGTCAACTTTTGATTTAAACTTATGAATAGGTACCATGTTCAAAAGCACCTACTGCATTGGTAATATATATATATATTTAAGTAATTGCTATTCTCTGTTGGAAATGTACCAAGCAGAAGAGATGAGAAATGTACTCCAAACCTGCTATGAATATTTGTATGTGTTTCAGGAGTGGATCGTTTCAGTGATGACATTGAGGAGATGATTGGCCAGCGACCAGGCAGGTACTGGAGGCTGTGCTGGAAGTTTGTCAGCCCCTGCTTCCTCCTGGTGAGTTGTGTTTTTTTTAATCGTAACAAGGGAAAGCTAATAGATAGGATGATGGATAAATGCAACTGATTTGAGACTTGGAGTTTAACCTCACCAATATATATGCAACGATTGACATGCACAGAGACAATGACAACCAAAAAAATCACAAATTTTCTCACTTTGACGCCAAACCACCTTTCTGCTGACGGCCTAGCTACTTATTCGGGTCAAGTTCATAGTGAACGCAAATCAAGTATACCAGATGTGTTTTGTCCACTGATCCACCACCACTGGGCCACGTGTCTGATTCATAGGTTTAGCAGTTGTTGTTGTTTATGGTTATTAATGCAAGCATCTTTGCATTCTCTTTCCTTAGAGGGCTAAGACATGTGGTTCATTGATCATGGGAATGAATGAGTGAACGCATCCAGCACACTCGCCACCCCTTGCTATCCCGATCATTTTAATGGCTTGACAACAGGGATATTGCACTATCATCTTCACTGGACCTTTGACTTAATTTGCTTTCCCTTTGAACAGATGGTTTTTCAGGGCTTTTATAGTCATAACATTTTCTCCCATAGTTTATGGTGGTGGTGAGCTTTGCCACATTCAACCCTCCAAACTACGGCTCCTACATGTTTCCTCCATGGGCTAACGTGGTGGGGTGGTGTCTGGCCATTTCTTCAATGACCATGGTGCCTCTCTATGCCATCTACAAACTGTGCACACTGCCTGGAAGGTTTTGCGATGTAAGTCTGAGCTATGTATTCTTGGCCAAAATTAGGTGAAATGAGTCATATACTGTAAATGTTAATCTTTCATCTTGAGTTTGTTTTGTCACAATGGAGCCCCCTCATTAAAGATCAAGTACGGTGTTCTGATAGAGCAGAGGCTCTAATTGCTGTCCTCCCTCTCTGTTGAAAAAGAGACTAGCTTATGCCATCACCCCAGAGCCAGAGCATCATTTGGTAGACAACGGGGAGGTTCGGCAGTTCACTGTAAGTATGGACTTGATTATGATTTATTATATCATGCACATAAACGTCACATCTCTGCAGGTTTATACAAAAATGCATATTTATATTCTTCGGATTACTATCCCATTTTAATTAAATTCAACCATTATGACTCAATACAGTACAATAATACTGTGTTTTATTTCAATGGCATATTTCAATTTTTCCCACAGCTGCATCACTGGTTGGTGGTCTGAGAGCTACAGAGAGAAAGAAAGCCATAGAGAGAGTGAAAGAGTGAGAGAAAGAAAATGAGAGTTTGTGAGTGTGGACATTGGGTGGATGAATGCATGCACAGCAAAGGCCTGACAAGCTAAGAGGAAGAGAGAAATAGCCATTTAAATCGATCACAATGATAGCGCTGGGGGTGGTGGTGGAGGGAGCAGTTTAAAAGAGCTGACAAAAAACCCATAGAAAATGTAGTGTTCTTTAATTTCAACAGTGGATGCGTGAAGCTGTGCATTGACCCTCTCCACCATTGTGTTGACAATGGTGAATGGGATTCAGTCAAACAGGTCATGTGGTGTTTCAGCCTGCTACTTCCATAGATACAAAAATCACCTTGAGGGCATACAGTGTAACTTTTAGCCCATTGGTTATCTTCACTTTGCAGTGTGAGAAACATTCATTTCTTGTATTACCCATTCATAACAAGGAGCGGTGAAAGCCACGCAGAATGGTTTACTTTACATTGTGTCAAAGGCAGGGTGACACAAAATAAAAGAGTAAAACTCAAAATGCCATGACATTTCTTTGGGGTAAAACGTGGATTTATTTTTTGTTAACGTAATGGGGTGTAGATGTTAAGGTGCTACACACAACAAAAGGAAGATATTTATTTCTAAATGCATCGTCTGTTTTGGAAATCGGTAAAGACATTCATTTCAGTTTGTTTGTTTTATTTTATTTCATTTTTGAAATAGCAATAGGCAGCTTTTTATTTATTTTTATTTTTTTTATATTGTTACTCTAGATTAAAACTTCAAGAATTTAGCAATCAGATATGTAATAAATCCTACCGGTTTTACTGGATCCCAGTGAATTTCTTGTTTGTGTAATTATTTATTTAATTATGTCACACATTTCTGTAGGCTTTGAAAAAAGTCACTTACTTTTGTTTACATCAAAATAATTTACAGGAACAAACTGCTTCTGCATAAATAGACCAAAATAACATAATTTGAATAAGTTCAAACTATGTCTGAAGTAACATTACCTGAGCTTTCTCACTGAGCTGGTTCCATTTTTTTTTTTTCATAAACACAAAGGACTCATAAGATACAAATCAATGGAACTGATTTTCTGAAAATAGAAGTCACTTCCTCTTACTGTGTTCCTGCTTTTAGTTATGTTGGATGGACCAGCAGAAACACAGTCTGACACACTCCATTGTTGGTTTTTGTAACAGTGTCCTTTTAAATGATAATTACGTTGGTTCTAGAAAAATACTAGAAAAATACTGAACCTGTCTGTCACTGATACAATTTAAAATTCTTCATAAAATTTCTGAGGAGCATATAATCAGACTTACATAGTTTTAAACAGCTGCCCCAAAGCCATATCAACCTAATAAGTGAACAAAACTAAACTCAACGTCCAAATATTTGTCACTGACACACTATAAAAAACAGCATCATCAGCCACACTGCTGATTTAATCAACCAAAGACTAAATTGAACTCAGAAATTCAGATATCGCTTCCTCACATGAGAATATTTTGCCTTGACATTTTCTTTTTTAATCAGTATACCACTTGATTGTTAACTTTATTGCACCAGGTTAATTTCTCTTTCCCATTATAACAAATTAGTGCCAATGCAAATTTGCTGACATTTTTCCCCTCAAAATTTCATCTGGCAATTAGGAAGCTATGATTGTCACATTTCCTAAAGAAAGCATAGAGCTTTAATTTTACCGTTTACAGACTTATATTTAGTAGTTCAAGACTGTTTAAAAAGCTGCTTTTCATTGAACTGCAAATGAATAGTGTGTAATGTAATATATGAAGTAATTTAAGTTATATATCTGTGTAAGTAAATGTAATGTAGAGGGGCTTGTATTGTATTGTATTGTATGATATTGAATATGAAGACCAACAAGATTTAAGATTATATATCTATAGATATATATATATATATATATATATGTGTGTGTGTGTGTGTGTGTGTGTGTGTGTATAAATATATATACACATATATACACACATGTGTATATCCATCTATATCTATATATATTTCTATATATATATATATCTATCTATCTATATATATGTGTGTGTATATATATATATATATATATATATATATATATACACATATATACTTACATGTATATATATTTGTATATGTATATCTACACGTACATATATACATACGTATGTGTATCTATACATACGTATATACATCAATACATACGTATATACATACATATGTGTATATAGGTGTATATATATGTGTGTGTGTATGTACGATATACAGTATATGGTTTATTGCTTTGTTACTGTGAAGTTGATACATATTAGCCTTAAGGATCTTGATGAGAATTACATGGATAATCCATATAAATTTTCTGTTTAATCAGAAACCATAAAACCCTTTTCAAATGGGTCAGCAGTGACTTGTTCCCACCTTGTAGTACATGTAACACACTGAAGGGTTATTTATGTCCCAAATTGTATGCCTGTGCTGCTGTACTGTGCCTTGTGGTGTTTCTGACTGTATGACTTTGTTTTGTACTGTCAAATAAAGTATAATTATTTGAATTATTACATTTGAAATGGCCCTCTCTTTTTTATATTTTTCTTTTTTTATATTATTTTGCCATTGAATTGAAATTCTCCGTGCCACTTTCGATCCCTTTCAATCTACCACTGCAGTGGTTTTATAGAAGGTCAGACATCGACACAAACAGTATAAAAACTTCCCCCTTGTAATTTTGGCTGAGTCATTCAGCCAACAAGGCAAAATGACCAATTACTGTTCCCGGAGATATCGGTAGGCCTAGATTTCAAAACTGTGATTAAATTTAGCGATTTTGTGAAGTTTTAACGTTTTATATGAACACACCATTCATTTTGCTGATTCACTGTACACTATTCCTCCCTGTTTGATTAGATACTAATAAAGGAAACCAACACTTTCCTAGTGGCTACATTTTCACTTTAGCAGATGTTTTCTTTAGCAGATGTAGAAATACTTCATACCAGTCTGGTATCCTCCTAAACAGCAGAAGTATCAGGGTTCGTCTTGCAGAATAAAGACAAAATGATTCATCATAATGTTGTGTTCAATATTCCAAAATGAGACAATGGTTGTCCAGCCTCCAAACAGATCTATACGCAAATCTTCAATCTAAACAGACAAAGCAAAGATAAGGAAACATAAACACAGCCCTAACATGATGCAGAGTATCATGTCTATAATCATTGTGGGCTTCTTTAAGAATGGACAGCATGACCCTGAATCAACAGTGTTCATTACAGTAACTAGAGAGTCAAAACTCACTGTCTCAGGGACAAATCCACACAGACAGAGGATCCAATATCCACAGCAGACAACATCTGAATACTGTCTACTGAATACTACTGAAATGCTTTGCAGTATATTGATATACGTTTTAATTACTGGGTGGTCTGACAATCACACTGGAGTTAGATCTTTTGTACAAGTTTTATACTGTATTGAATTATTGCCAAAGAAACCCGTCGTATCTATGTAGGACAGTGCAGTTTAGCCTCCCATTGTTCATGTAGGTGTAGTGTTCTATATTTATAGGCTTGTTCAGCGGTTCATTATTAGAGGTTATTTATCATAGAAAAAAGAGAGAAATACTTTGTGCATAAATTATGTGTGACATTTCCCCTACTTCATCCTTGAGTGAAGTAGCAAAGTCTCCAAACCATTTGTCCCTGTTAGTCAAGATTACTAGATATACTTACAGTTCAGACTTCATCTGGGAAGATTGAAATATTACTGCAGCAAATACATTTCTTTGTAGTTAAATTTCAATGTTTGGTCCTTTTAATTAGGAGATTTTTAAATGTCAGTATTCATTTTGTAATTGTTCTCCATCACACCTGCATTCCATAATAATTACGCACTCAACGAGTCTCTAATGTTGGCACACTACAGCTTTGATAGAGCGGAAGAGACCAGATAAACTGAAAATGCCACATTAGCATTAAGCTAAATTCACAGAGAACATATATTGTAGTAACAGTAGAGACCTGACTGAATATGTTCTTATAAAACTTAGTCTAACCGCATTGTCAGTGTGTGGCAGTAAACCTGTTTCATACCGTAGACGACCTGCTATTCTTTTTACATTTTGTATGACATGGAAGGGGGTCCTTCATAAATCTATATGTGTCTGTTTTTCTGATGCCACTTTACCTCCATTTGTTGACACTAGTGAAGGGCTATATCAGAGGCTTACTTTGTGGTTTTTCCAAATGTTGTCAAGCTAGGACAATTGCAAAGCAATTCTGGCCATGCAAGGACAGGGTTTGAAAGGTGCCATTATCGCGTCCAATAAACAACAGCAATTATGTATAATTTCATGTCTTGCCAATGGTGTTGAGACTGAAAAGCATATAAACAAGGTGAGGTGGAAGGAAAAGGGATTTTCTTATTTATACTCTATATGGGATTTTAGCTTTGTCTTGATATTGTCTCAAAGAGGAGGCACACAATCAGCAACTAACCAGTTGCTTCTACTGAAATATCCCTGGCTCTCCAGTACTGAAAACAAGAGAGTAGGTGATTGATATACTGATCACTGGGTACTGTAGGCCTGGACATGGACATGCCATTTGGAGAAATAGACAGGATGGCAAGAGAGCTCCAAAATGTAATTGCAACATCTTGAAACTACATTTGATTAGTAAATTTGAGTATTGCTATATTTGGAACTTTGACAGAATACAACACATATAGGGAGACGACTATCAGGACCATACTCTACAGAAGTGTAGAATATAGCTTTTCACATTGTGAGAGTAATGGTGAAGACAGCAGGTTTACATGCACCCGTTTTGGACATGGACACAATATGGCCACTAAACGGAACAAGTTTCACAACTTTCGCTTCAACATTTCAAACATAATGCGGGAAATTTGCATTAAACCTATTTCTCAGATGTGCGTGTGTGTGTGTGTGTGTGTGTGTGTGATGGTCAAGTGTGAGCAGTTATTTGTTGTACACTGCCTATGGGTGAAAAGGAGGCACTGTATATCACTCCATGTACAGCATCTCTATATATCCTCACATCAGTCGTCATCACACCAACAGCACAGTTGGGCCGGTTCATACAACTCGCCCGATGCCTTAGTCCAAAAAGAGAACACCTCTTTGGCTTAGTGAGAGCTTAATCACAGAAGTGAACTGTGAACAAATTCTAACATACTTCACGTCATGTCCTTTCTACTGTGGGATGTTCAAAAGCCCGATACAAAAAAAATAAAATAATACATTTTTATAACATACCAACAGCTGTATAGAAAGTAACATACAATCAACTAGCAATCATTTACAGACAAAACTAAACTAAAATCTTTTAATTGTATAACACATGCTCTATATAAGAATGAAATCCCCTGATAATACCTGAGCCTGAGTTTGTTTCCGGAGTGAAAGCAGGTTGTCGCATCTAAACCTCTATACCCCCATGTTTCCTGTAACACTCTACTAAAAGGTTAAACACAATAAGAATACACAATAAAAATACCCCCATGTTTCCTGTAACACTCTACTAAAAGGTTAAACACCATAAAAATACAGTAAAATATGTACAATACTTTAGCTTCATCAACAGTATCTTATTTTCTATCTTAAATCACAATACACTTCTGCTGGCCTTCTTTCAGATGTGTATTAAAGTGACACCTTCTAAAAGTATTACTGCAAAGGTGTCTGCAAGTTTTCTCAAGTATAGATATGTGTGTGTCTGTGTGTGTGTGTGTGTGTGTGTGTGTGTGTGTGTGTGTGTGTGTGTGTGTGTGTGTGTGTGTGTGTGTGTGTGTAAAAGATTTGAGCATACAATCAATTTTTATATGATTCGTCTGAGGATACTGCTGATTTAAAAAAAAAAAAAAAAAAAGATTTAAGCCACATTATATACTATAGCACCACCAGGTGGCTCCAACAACGAATTGCATCTGAAGGAGTCTATAGCCAGACTGTACAGTACACGGGGGCATGGGGTGCGCCTATGCAGTACTGGCGACTCTGTTCCACCGGGCAGAACTGCTGTAGGTCAAACTAAGCCAGTGCGCGATAAATATAACATATTATATCCACCAAGGCCCACATATGTCTACTGTACTATATCAAGTTGACTTGGGGGCTTTTGGCCCTGACTGGCCTTGGTGTTGGCCGCTCCACCCAGTAGAGGCCCCGGCGGAGCAGCAATTCTAAAGGCCGACTGCCGTTGACGAGGGAAGGGGGCGTGTGGCCCCACGGTAAGGTGAAGCGGGCGGGTTAAGGAGCACGAAGCGGTCGTGGTGAGGAGAGGCCCCCTGGCCCCGTGCAGCGGCGGACAAAACTGGACAACGGGCAGAGCTCGAACGGTTGGACTGTGGACGCTAGGCCTTCACAACTTCTATGAGGGATATAGATAAATAACATATAGATATAGTGGGAACACATTTACATGCATTTATACTCAAGAATTTGGATTAAATTAGATTATTATTACTGTTATACATATATAACCATTTAATCCATACATCTATATCATACATTTCCCTCGCTTTTAATTGTCTCAGCAAGAGACGTGCCGCTTGACAATAATGTGCAAAAGGACATAGAGTACCGACCTCCGTGTTGTCGCGCAGCACAATTATAGTTCAGAAAACAAACATGTTTTTTTGTCCCGCTTTCGGGCTATCACCGGCAACCCGTGTTTTCCAATTGCTCCCTTGATGCCCAATTAACTTTCTCGCATGGCAGTATGAGTGTTTCACACCGCGCAAGTGTTGCAAATCGGTCTCCCACCCCCACACACCCACCCCCCCGCTCACACAGCTCATCGCGCGTCTTCGCGTATGCTTCCTTCACACTCACAATGTGCATTTGATTAAATAAGGCTTTTTATTTTTTATTTTTTTTTATCTTAATCAGCTAATGATTGACTACCTGTTGATGACGACCGGGTGAGGTCCGGTGCCTGGTGATCGGTGAGAGAACAGCGGCGGGTTCCCATAGATACGTCCCAACAGATGAGCTCCCGTGAGACTCAGCCCTACGTCGTGGGGAAACTACAGAGAGCCATTTGGCTTTTGCCGTCACCTGCTGCGCGGCGGGCAACTCGGCACCGTTTCCGTTGGAGCGGATCGAGACTCAGCAAAACTGAGGCTGCGGGTAGTGGCCGTTTGTGACACTTGGATCACAACAACAGTTACATGCTCGTGGTTCTGCTTTTATTCATTTACCTCCTACTCAACCTGAGAGTAGCATTTGGCCCTGGGCGCTTTTCTATGCAAACCACTGACCTCCTCGAACATCTGCGTGCCGCGTTCAGCTCCACTCGACCCTACACGTTTGCCCAGGATGGACCAGCTCTAATGTCATTATAATGGCCAGTAAGCTTTTGTCTCGCAGTTGGGATCAGCCTGTTGCAAGTTTATTATAAGAAAGATCTCCCTCCGCCGCGCGCCAGCCCTGCTGTTCCGCGCAAGGATGAGCTCGCAGAAGCCAAACTTCCTGGCACAGCCGGTCGTCAAGAACATTTTCATGTTCCGGAACGGTGATCCGTATTATGAGGCGCGTCGGATAGTGATAAACCAAAAGAGGGTGTCCAACTTTGAGACTTTGCTGAGAGAGGTGACCGGCGGGATACAAGCCCCGTTTGGAGCGGTGAGAAACATCTACACACCGAGAGGAGGCCACAAGGTGGACTGTTTGGAGAGCCTGCGGAGCGGGGAGCAGTACGTCGCCGCTGGGAGGGAGAGATTCAAAAAGCTGGAGTAAGACTAAATTACAGTTTGCCCTAATGATAACTACTTTCAAATGGCTTTCGCGCAGCTCTAAGTATAATGCAACAATGCGTAAATGCCGGCCTGCTAAGTTTTAAAATGCAACTGTGGCTGTTCCAGCAGTGGACTACTGCCCGCATGGGAAGCGTGCTGGTCAGTTGTGATTACTGTCAACTGTACCTAATTAAAATCTCAGCTGAACCATATTGCACACACTGACTGGGCTCCACAGTCAATGTTGTCGACCGGCCGCTGTCCTCATGCAGTACATAAAATCAGGCACTAATGGTCAGACCTGTTAACTGAGCCATGGTCGCGAAGTTTATGTGACTCAACAGTTTTGCACCAATGCCGAGTCACAGCATGAGGCAGAGGAGCTCAGCCCTGTAGAGAAGTGCGCTGTGCCGCGGCTTAAAAAAAGGTGGACTTATACAGCAGGTAATGAGATTTGTGCAGTCAGTTATTTATAGATTGCAGTGGTGAAGCATTTGAGTGCGCTGTGAATGGTTAACTTAGGCATTCACTTCACTTTATGTTTTATTTGCAGTTACCTAACGATTGGCTCCAGGAAGAGAAGGATGCTGCAGAGTCTTCCAGTGCAGGTAAGAAGAAAAGCTTGCTCTCGTTCAGTTTTTCAGAAAGTTCTTTCTGTCATAAAGTTAGTCCCGAAAGGTAAGTTCCTGTGGAATGCAATAAAATGCCTGAGCTCTACTTGCTCTGTTTGCTCTCTATGGAGCGCAGTACCTGTGGCTGTGTTGTGCAGCAGTGCCAGCAGCAGCAATTGCTGTGCCTGCAATTCCCAGTCATTCTGATCTTTGGCATCACATGAACACAGTCTGCAGAGATGGAACCTGTTTTTTTCTTAGTTTCCAGCCGTGCTAGTTTTTTGAGGGCTTACTAGCCACATGAGAATGAATACCTTAATCACGGACACATTGTTTAAATTGCTTTTATTTTCTTGCCTTAGTTTTCTTGCCCTTCAGCTGCTATGTTTTCCAGGCAGGGTTTCAGACACAATAGCCTTACTCGATCCAGCTCTTCAACATCTGAAACTGCCACGACATGCAAGATACATAAGGATTTGGGGACATCACCTCTGCACTCTTGCCCCCACCCGCAGTGTAAAGGTTTTAGAAAGATCATTGAAGCAACGTGTACTGTTTAGCATTCCTCCCTATTGTTCTCTGTGAGGAATCACTTTGTTGTTGTCTCAATGGCCATGAATTATTAATTTATGGATCATAGTCATCCCTCCTTTCAATGCATCTTTAATCACCAGCTATGAAGTCACAGCCAAAACAAGAGCAGCTTAAAGTCAGGCTCGTCTATTTTAAAAGTCAACTGCAGGTCGTCTTTCCAAATGAGAGGGTTTTTTTTATATTCTGTGGAGGGCACAGATATGTGTACCATACCTAATATACCAAACCTTATTAACTCCATCCACACTTTATAGGGACAGTATGGCAAAAAAACCCCAAATAGGTGCTAATTATAGCCAGAGAAAAAAATGCATCACACAAGGTCTTCGTCAGGATACTCGATACTAAAAGTGTGCAGCCCATTTTTTTCTTTGTCTTTTTGCACCCTTTGTGCACCCTGCCCCGCATCAACATGTTAACCGTACAAGCAGAATCATGAATTACTCTCTGTGCTGTTGATTTTGTCTTATCACCCACCAGCAAGAGGCTTTTCCATCACAGATAACCTCAAAGACGTGTTGCTGCTGATGTGATTGGCGAGCATAAAAAGAACCAATCAATTTTACAAGGACCCTGCTTCCTCCTCCTTATGCCTCGTGCTGATTGCGTTGTTTAATGATGAGAACTCTTACCTGCTAGATGCTTGGCAAGTTTGTTTCCTGCCTGTATTGATTTTAGGGCAGTTATAGGATGGACCAATGAAATTTTTTGGTCACTACCTTTGGTGTACCGTTCCGTATGTGACTCATTTTGACCACAGGGCAGGATCCACCTTCTGACAATAGTCCTTAATACACAAAAATGCTTCCAATTTGCACACAGTAGATCTTCTGTTGTTTTTACATCTCCCTTTCACCTTGAAATTGACGTTTGTGTTGCTCTATGTTTGATTGGATATGCTTTAGAGGACCCACTTCAAGGGGTCCTCAAACCTGCTGGTTTTCATAAACAGTGATGTAAGTATACCAAGTGAGTGTTTAAATCAAATCAAAATTGGTCATAGAGATTTCCGCCAGCAGTCAAGATGTAGTACCTTGTTATACAGAAAATCCTAACGTCAGAAACAAAGATCACTTATTTTACTTATGAACTTTGCTGAATCTAGCATCTGCCCTCTGTGGATGGAATCAAGTGGGTGTGAGGTGTCAAGTTTATGAGCTGTATTGAAAGTAAAAATCGTTTCCTTGGGTTTCGGTTTTCGGCTAAAGGTGCAATGGGTTTGATCATTTGAGTTATTAAAGCTGTGTAAGCTTAGCATCACTCAGTGATGCTGTTGCTGACACTGAAAACGGGTTGAGTGCGCTGATAAAAATAATTTTCAACGGAAAAACAAATCTAGCACAATGTAGTAGCTCCCTAGAGACTGATTCGTGCCTCACATTCCTCCTGGTTGGACTGGTTAACAGCAGTGTGGTTTATACTAGTCTCTGTGCTTTGTAGCATACATAAAAGGCAAATGGTTCAAATGGAAGTGGAATTACATTTTGATTATTTCAGCAATTATGTGAATTTAAATGCATTTTAATGTTTTATCATATCTGTTATTTGTACAGTTTTTAGCCAGAGACAAGGGGCTTAAACTCAATAAAACGAGCTTGACCTTATGCAGGGTAGCTGCTATACCTCTGAATATGTCTTACAGCTTGTTTTATGAAGCACATTTTGTAATTCTACTTTTGGCCTTCAAACCACCGTTACCAGGGTGCACTCACAGATCCCAGAGGACTTTTAATATGCCTCCTCCTTTATCTCTTTATCTCACAGTATCCAAATCTCAATCAGGTGTTGTGGGACAGGACTGGCAGGGCTCACACTTTGCAACCTCACAAACTCAAAGGATTACAGAGGGATCCTTCTTTTGCCGTCACAGATATGAGAGACATATTCTTTCTTGTGTACGATAGCTCTTTTCCCTTTGTTTTAGGGGTAAAAGCTTTTGATGTCACACAAGCATGTTTTCTTGGACTGTTAACTGAAATTTCTCACAGCGAAAGGAGAGAAAAAAATACCAAAACAAATTTAAAAAGTGAATGGATTTAAAAACAAGTGTAAGAGTATACATAACATTGTCTACAATAAACGGATAACGCTACATCAAACTGCTGCTACCCTTCGTGGCTCTGATTCTTAAAGCACTCCCGGCTCTAGGGGATGCACGATATTAGCCCCGTTGACTGACCTGACATGGGCAGCTATATTAAGGAGATGGAGTTAGCTTAAAGGTTGTCCTCACCAACTGGTATATCAATACTGACTCCAGTCTTAGCCTTGGCCCCTAACGCAAAAGTACCTAACGTTTGCACAGGTCTGTTTTCCTGTTGCTCCCCTGGGAAACAAGAGCTGTCCCTTAAATCCCGACTTAACAAACTTTCAAAGCATTGATAGATTCATGACATATTTCATTCTTTCTCATCCCTCTTTTCCAGGCCAAACCACTGCCACAGAATCGAATTATTGTGTCAGCTCGATTCCTGAAACCCATCAAGGAGCCATGTACAATATTGTAAGTTCAAGTTCCCCTATTTTCCACTATTTACACCATTTTTCCACAATCCTAACCTATTAATTTTTCCTGCAGAGTTTTTACATTCACTTATATATACTATATACAGATTATACAATAATGTAACTGTCTTTGACTGTGTACCCAAGTGGGAAATAATGTGACAGACTGCCGATTCCTGATGTCATAGGGAGACACTTGAACTCAGAGGGATTCCCTTCACCATGGAGAACCCTCAGTGTCACTGTTAAAAGCCACTTTCAGCTTGTGTATTTTCTTCACTTAGTGTGGTAGCAAATGGCGATGTCTTAAACCCCGCAATGAGGCTGTTGATCCACCAGAGGATGCTGGGCCAGTTTGAGAGAATACTAGAGATGATCACAGAGAAGATGGGTTTGAGAGTCCTGGGGGGTGTTCGAAGGTACCATTTAAAAAAAAGTGCACACACTTAACATAAGGACTGTATTTTTTTCTACCCACATTATGATATGTCTATACTTGATAGCAAAATAAATCAAGAACAATACATAACAAAACCTTCAGAATTCCACCTTATTCCATTACAACAGATTACCTCATATGATTTTCTAGCACCTTGCTGCATTAATTTGCATATAAATGAAAAAGAATTTTCATGAAACTGCATCAAGTCCTTTATGTTAACGTAGAATTTCACTTGTTGTATGTAATACACACATACACACACACAGTATATACATATATATAGACATATAGACAAAATAATATGCTTTTTAGTGGATCATCTAAATTAATAAATGACCACATGATGATTATGGGAGGGCATTCAGCAATTTAAATCCATCTTGTTCTGACTAACTGGTACAAATACATGATGGAAACCGTGGGGCTTTTGACTCTCTTTGTGTGTTCTAGTCTCTGCACATATGAAGGCCACCAGGTGACGGATGGGAATCAGCTGGAGAGCGGTCAGCTTTATGTGGCTGTGGGAAGAGAAAAGTTTAAGAAGCTGTCCTACAGTGACCTACTCTTCGCTAAACCAAGAGGGACAAGGAGGGTCAATGGGTAAGCACCACACTACAGAAAATATACTGGAGTAACGTTTCTGAAGACTGACATTTTGCCTGTCATAATAACCTGTGCCTTTGTAGCTTTGAAATTTCCAATGTCTTCCCATGCTTACAGTATCTGCACTCACACCTATCCTGCAATACAGACACGAAAACCTCAAACTGATATAGACGCCTGAAATTTAGCATGTAAGTAGATCCTGCATGAAACTAGCAGCGGTCCATTTTGTGCTTATGTCTTCTTCTAAACTGACTACACTCTTTAAACAGTTACTTTATGTTAAACAAGGTATCTCAAATTATTAATGTAACATACAGTAAACAACACTGACCAATGATACCCATCGTTAGGACCTATCAGTATGTAGAGTCTTGATTTCTTCATCAAGAGTTTTGGAAATTTAAAAGTGGAATGCTATGGCTACGAGAGATGGTTCTTGGAGACCGTTCAGTTTGTGTTTGTACAGCACGGTAACTAACTAATCCTCCAGGGCTAATATCTTCTTTCAAATCTCCTGAAAGCTACATCCCTTAGCTCCAAATATTACTTTCAAGATGAGTAATTTGTGAATGAATAAAAGTCAGAAAAAATAAATAAAAATCAGGACAAACATTTATAATGTTTACTGTTGTTCATGCACATATTGAACGCAAAGCTACGTAAGTAGTTTTTCAGATTTGAAAATCTTGCATCTACATAATATGCTTTTTCATATTACAAGTATTTGGTAGATTAGAGCATTGCTGATTAATCAAATATTACACAGTATAGTGTTTAAACCCCACAATTATCAATCAACCCTCCAATTTTTCCTTTTCAGAAGGCCTTAAGTTGTACTGGGGTTTACAAAATTACATGGCTTATTTCAGGTGCATGTGCTAATGAATTAAGTGTTGTAAGGGAGGCTTTTCATATCATGTATTTATGTAAATTACCTCTTTCTGTCTGTTTTGTCTACAGAATGAAAGCTTACTCTCTTCCACCTATCTACAGATATTCCAAGCAAAATGGAAATGTAAGAATTGCATGCTTTTTGCATGAAATATTTAGATGATCAAGATTTGAATTTAATGTTTCACAAAGCCTTAAAGCAGAGCTGAGAACAGTGTTTCCCCAAGTTTTTTTTTTTAGCTGCGGTCCCTTTGTGCATGCATCCACAAGTGCATGACGCTGGACCCGTATTCAGATGCATTGGTGGAGGAATACCTTAAAACAGCCTTGTTATGTGTATGGTAATTTACCAGGATCTTTGAAGGGCTCTAGAGGCCCAGATAGTTGTAGTAATATTATTTTATTGAACATAAATAGAAATAGATTTAAAAAAACTTAATGAGCCAGTCTTTCAGACTCATCTGGAAATTCAGATATAATTTGACTAACAAGATAAGTGTACAGGACAAAATTGCAACAGTTTACTGTTTGTTTGTACCTTTTTGAAGTTGGTCTCTCACACGATGAGGGAATTAATAACACCAGTTTGAGATGTTTGTGCACAGTTGTGCAGGCAAAATAAACTTTTTTGCTTCATCAATCAGTGCTCAATGGACATTTGAGAATGTTTACTTTGTTTAACTCAATTGTGTACTTATGTTATATTTCTACTACTTTTGCCAAAGAAGTAAGCCAAGTAAAAAAAATTACGGTAGGGGAGATAGGTATGTCTACCTTTTAGCACTGGCCCAAAATGAACAACCGAGTATTTTATATTGGTATTTTTTGCAAGTTCCATACAAATTTAGTTTACACTGGTACATACTGCCTCCAGGAAATAGCATATGCCCACACTCTAAGTCCATCACTGACAACAGCTCTGGCCTTCTCCTGCCTACTCGCCTTTTAAATGTTTCCAAACTGACTGCGAGCCATATAATTGAAAGTGTTACAACCCGAAATAGTGCTACAAACTCACTTAACTACTGTGTAGAGGTTAAGCTTTAAACAGTGCAGGTACTTACTGACTGACACGTTTTCTCCTCGGGACTTAGTTTAGCTGTGTGCACTAGCTGCTGTGACTGTTCAGTGCTACAAACCCGTACAAACTTTACAAACATGACTCGACCCGGCTGATGCTGATGCCAGCTCTCTTACAGACTCACTGCCCTCAACACTTCCGGAACGTGTAGAACTGCAGTCCGTATGCCGGGAAATACCGAAGAGACCGCTTGGAAGCTTTGGGGCTCACATGATATGTTCATGTACCAAAGTCAGACAGTAGACTCAGTGCTTGTTAGCCTGATTTCCTGCTGCCTGCACTCTCTGGCCTGAAAGGTGCACATCAACCAAAACAGGAAAACTCAAAATACTTGAAATACTCAATTACATTTACGTTCCTTCGATCCATACCAAGGGAAAAAAACAGGCTGCACAATATTGTAGAATATACACAAAGTAGTTACAGGGAGTGGGTTTTTTTTCGATCATGTAGTTGTTTTAAGTTAATGAGGGATAGCTATAAAAAGAAAGATAGGAACACAGTTGCCAGTCTTCAAGTGTTAAAACTTAGCCAAGGTAAACAGATCATTATTTGGGCCTGTTTTATGAATACTTCATACACTTCATTCATACTTCATTCATTTCCTCAGCCCGAGCCACTATAAATAACAACATAAATATTGTAAGCACTCGCTCATGTCAAAATGCCGGGGCCATGAGCTTTAGATAAACAGATGCATCAAAGTTAAACAAATTGATTTCAATAGGAAGATGTTCCTGATATTTTATACATTCTCTTCTTATTTCATACTGTAGATAACTTTATTATTGGTCATGGCTTTCACAAGTCTCTCATCAACTGACTAGACTTCCATTTCCCCCAGATTAAGTCCACAGTTCAGTGCAGTGATAGCGGCGATCGAGACTCCAAGGCCTACCTTCCCAGCCACAACAGAAACCACAAGGAACACCTGTCCTCCATTGTCAGAGAAATCTCTCAGGCCAGACTCATCTCCCTCAGGAAGAAGAGGAGCGGGCAAGGAATGACCTTCAGCATCTCTGACAATGGTAACGTAGGGGGAAATAGAACAGTATGAAAAGGAATTGAACAAAATGCATATAAACCTCCTCCATGGGGCTCAACAGCACCATATTCAAAGACAGAAGAGTGTGTTTTTTGGTTTTTTTTTAGTATTTAGGAGAGATTTGTTGAAAAACCCAGCAGTGGTTTATTTCTGTAGGAGCTCTGCTTTAATTAGCTGACTTGCTTATCTCCCTATTGTCATTTATATTAGCAAAGGATAATAATAGGGAGGTATGTATGTTCTATATTAGTAATACAATTATAATAAACAATATTCATAAAATTTACTTCTTGCAGCTCTTTACTAGTCACCCCCGAAAAGGATGTGATAGATGGGATGTGTGGACATTTTCAAAAGGGGCTACTGAAGTAAAAAGAGTTAAAAACATAAGTTTATCTGTGACACACTGTAATCTGCCACAAGCTGTTGTACCGTGGCTGCCACTGAGTATCAAGCCCATGTGATTCTAACATTTATCATCACTGTTTTCTGTTAGTAATTGTCTATATGCATTATACGGAATCTGTGCAGAGTGAGCTTGTGTGTGTGTGTGTGTGTGTGTGTGTGTGTGTGTGTGTGTGTGTGTGTGTGTGTGTGTGCGTGCGTGCGTGCGTGCGTGCGTGCGTGCGTGCGTGCGTGCGTGCGTGTGTGTGTGTGTGTGTGTGTGTGTGTGTGTGTGTGTGTGTGTGTGTGTGTGTGTGTGTGTGTGTGAGTGTGCGTGTTTGTGTGTGTGTGTGTGTGTGTGTGTGTGTGTGTTTATGTGTGCCTTTGCGCATGATAAATTGAATATCCTTGTGGGTCTCTGCATACGTGTGTGATTGCATGTGCCAGTGCAATTCAGGACATGAGTGCCTGGCTTGAAAGATATTCCCTCTAATACACTGACATTTAGTAATAGGTACCTGGCCTTTGAATGTATTTATGTCTGAATTGCCACACTCATAAATAATTACTATAACATGTGGCACAAACAGGGCTATATAGCCTACAGTTAGGAGTATAAGATGTAGTGACATATGATGTAATGCATGGTCTGTGAAATCTTATGTAACCTGCTCCATTCTTAAATGCCCACATAGTGGCACTGTTGCTCTTCAGGAAATATAACAAGAAAAAACTGAAAGTAGGTCTAGTATGATGACATTAACCACTGTTACAAGAAACACATTACGTCAACTTCTGGGCTTATGATCAGTCTGTTATAATATCCTGCAGAAACTCTGTACCTTCAGTTAAACTTTACTTTTGTGCCTTGTGGCAGCTGGCCCTCCTCCCAACTAACAGATATTTTTCCAGGAATGGCATATGCATTGTAGACAATGACAATGGAAAAGGGAATTGAGAGCATTTTTTTCTAATTTTTTAATGAAAGTTTTACAGGAATTTGTGCCTAGATTTTCTGTAGACTGCTGCTGACCTTAATGTAACTCCTACTGCGGTATGAACCACATTACGTCATCTTGTGGCTCATGATAGATGTTGCCTGTTTTCTCCACTGGCAGGAGAGTTGACAGCAGAAGCCCAAAGGAGCATGGAGAATTGTGTCTATGGTTCAGGGGAGCTGGCATTTTGCATCAAAAGAGAGGAATAAGGAATGTGTGTGTGTGTGTGTGTCTGTGTGTGTGTGTGTGTTTGTTCTGCCTTTGTCTGTGCGTGCATGTGTGCGTGTGAGATCCATAATGTCACCCTCAGAATCCTCTGTACATCAGATTGTGTGGCATGTCGTATTATTGGCACAGAAAACCATGTTGCGTTATTGGTCCCCTTGGGTGACATTGACCAAAGATTAAATTAACAGACAGACAGCTCGGAAAACAAGATCAGGCATTAGACAAGATCGTTTGAATGACTCAGAGAGCATATCACAGTCTCATGCGCCCTCCACTGTTTGACTGAGTATGTCAGTTACTTTGTCTCTGTCCATGGTGCTGAGCAGATTTTATATAAGATACAGTAGGTTGGGGTTTCTCAAAGGCATCTTTACTCTTTTTATCCGTTGCCTTTTGCCAGAGAAAATCCATGCTGAGATGTTATTTGTTCATTTCGAAAGTAAACATGAGCTGAAATTATAGCTGCTCATTGGCTTACCGCAAACCAATTAGTTCTATGCCCATTAGCATTTCCTGGAGCAGGTACGTTAAGTATAGTGGACTTTTTTGACCAGTTTGGCTTTTCAGTAGGAACATAGTGTTCATATTACCTCTGTTTAGTGATTCACAGCAGAGCAGAGGTGTTTTTGGTGTTATTTTCCCCTCGGGAAAATCCTGCCCTGGCTGGGTATGAAGTAAACACATCCCGTTCTGCTGCCAAAAGGAACACAGCCAAAAAAATTGGCAGCGGCTTTGGAAAGAACACAGCATGAAACCCACACTTCAGATCTCTGGTGTGCTGGAACATTAGAATGAAAACAAAATATATTTATAAAGGTGTCATGTCATTATAAATGTATTTGTGAGAGAGGGACGGGGTAGGAAGAGATAGAGAGATGTGCAGAGAGGAGAAAACAGACAAGTGAGACAGAGTGACCCCGTAACTTGAGATTCGGCCTCTGTTCTGTGCTGACTCTGTTGTGCCAGGAAGGTTAGTTTTTGCGTGTGATACTATGTGTGTGTGTTGGTGCGCCAGTCCCCATTATTCACTGTCTATCAGCTGCTGGTAGCCAGACTGAGGATGACTACAGTAGTTTCTGTCTGGTGTATTGTAAAGCTTCTGACTTTTCTGCTTCATCAGAGTGAACACAGCGGAGAGTGACAGCGAAGACAAGGGGGAGGCAGTGTGACAAGTCATGCAGCAAAGGTCACAGAATGAATTTGAACTTACTATAACAGAGACATTTGGCTTAAAAGACTTAACCAACAAGACACATTGCCTGTCGTACGCTTCACCCAACAGAGTTATACTTTATAGTAGCTCTTTTAAATTGGGTAAAATTAATGGTACAGTTTGGCCACCGTTAGCTTTTTTTCCTTCAAAAACACATTCATGTTCAGTGTGTAACCAACTAGCAGTTGTTGATAACCTCAAAATAGAATTAGGATGTTTGTCAGTGTTCTTTTTCTTAAAGGGCCTTTCTGGTCAGTTCAGTTGTATGGCTCCCTTGAGAGGAGAGGAGAGAAGAAGTAAAGAGAGCACCAGGAATGGGAAAAAGGGAGAAGAATAAAAGATAGGAGGAAGAAGAAAAAATGTGTCTGGACAGGTGTGGTGAGAGAGGAGGCAAAGAGAAGGGATGATAAAAGAGAAGGTTAAAGAAGACGGAATAAAAGGTTGAGATGATGAAGGGAAGAGAACATTATCAGGAAGCAGAAGAGAAGGAAAAAAAAGAACACAGCTTGAATCAAATAGTGAATATGATGAATTGGGGGTAAAGAAAGGCACAGAGAGACATTGAAGGGTAGAGGGATGGGTGGGGTTTGGATAATTGCCTTTCATTTGGATAATCTCTTCATTTAGAGTCATCGAAGCAGAATTTGACTGTCTGCCCCTTGCTGGGGCCAAATTGCTGTTCGAAAAATCAACAACTGAACCTTGTACGTCAGGAAGGAAGGACGGGCAGAAAGGTATGGACAAGAGGAGAGAGAGGAAAGGCAATGAGAGAGGGAGAGAAGAGGGTCTGCTGACAGAGAGGGAAGTGTGTCTACTGATTAGCTGGACTCTTACATGGGTTGTACATGTCTCTGTGCTTGCATTGAAGAGGCACTGCACACTTAAACATGTTTTTTGAGCTGTAAACTAAATGACATGACTGTACTGTGATGAAATACATCAGCGCTGGTGTTGATGTTGACATTTCTTACCCAAGTTGTAAAAGCCGGCATTTCATGGGTTAAAAATGGCTCAACACACCATCTATTGTTTTGAATCATCCTGAACCTTGCAAGACCAATGCTGAAATAGAGTCAACCATTTGGGACATCTTTGCCTCATGAAATTTATATCAAGAAAAAGAAAAGAATGTTTACGCCGTCTAATCATAGATGGGCGGCCCATCACCTCCCCCAACACCTGTCCGTGAGTGGGCGTCTGTGAGACTGCGCTCATTTTCATATATATATGTACGTGTATATATACTGATCGAGACTCAACATTCACAGAAGTTAACGCTATTTTTTGCTAACCCTCCGCTAAGTATTTTTCAATTTTGGTGCAATGGTTCAAACTTGTGCTTTTGATGGCCGTAGAAGCATCAGCGGTCTGCATACTTGCCCTTCAGACCCTCATATGGCTCGGCAGTGGTTGCAGACAGCAGCAGGTCCCTCGATAGCAACGCACTGCTATATACATTTGCAACTGGTGTTTTTCATGCTCAGCCCTGAAGCTCCGGTTTTGGGCATTAATGGGGCTGGAGCCAGCAGCTCGAATTGATATTGCTCAGGACCACCGTGGTCCTCCACACGCAATGTCCGCTTCAAGGGATTCTGGAGTGGAAAAGACCTCCACTTCCAAAGAGCCCTCTAGCATAGGTGCCTTGCAGACACTGACAAACTCCCGCGTCACACACATCCATACACCCCCCCATTAGCCCCTTGCCCACTTTTTAGCATTTTGCTAAATTATGGTGTGGGTACATTTTAATGAGGGGGCACACTATCGTCAGCTTTTGAATTTGCAAAAATTATGTGTGTTCTTTTCAGGTCTACCCCGGCCAAGAGTTACAGTACTGATATAAGACATACAAGTGCTGCTTTTAAATATATGAGTTTGTTCAATGGAAGAAAATTCTAGCTAAACAAAATCATTTCACGCTCTTTGATGCTATGGGAAATTCTTTGAAAAATTCCTTGCAGTCTCAGCAGCCCGGAACCCAGTGACACTCTAAAACTGGCTGCTTCAGAGAGTCTATAAGTAGTACCTGTTTATAGTCAGTTTTAGCATTGAAATCTCAAGGGCATCCATGTTACACAAAACCTCATGTGAATAGCCTCTTACTTCCTTTTCATGTACTACGCCACATCTTTGAATGTACTGTAGCAGGAGCAGACTCAATTTATGATACATGACAGATCCACATTATGTCTGTTCCTATTATTTTCCTTGAAGGGGCTTTGAATTGAAGTAAAGAAAGTTTTAAGTTGAAGTATTTTTCAGGAAAAAAAAATAATTAAAAAAAATCAAAATGGAAATGCTCTTGGTCTTATTTACAAGTTGAATGTGAAAAAAATGGAGATTGTTGCATACGTGCGAGTGTGTGTGTGTGTGTGTGTGTGTGTGTGTGTGTGTGTGTGTGTGTGTGTGTGTGTGTGTGTGTGTGTGTCTGTGTGTGTTTATGTGTGCCTTTGCACATGCACAAGTCATCCAGCCAGATCAACATTCTGCCTCCGGTGTCATAAAATGTGCTGCTGCCTTGGGGAATTAGCCCTGTTAGCATATGTTTCTATAATGCCTGTCAGCGTGAAATAGGGTTCAAAACAGCCTTGGGAGGCAGGAGACATGTACACAAAGAGGCAGCGTGTCTTTATTCGTGTGCCTGTGTCAAAAAAAGAGGCTAAGCAGCAAAGGATGAGAGATGGCAATATTTAAAAGAAGTTTTTTTTTCCCTTGCCAAGTTCTTGGAAAGTGTGGTTTGTGAGCACTGTTTAATGTATTTATGTGTGTGTTATGCGCGTGCCTGTGTTTCCGCGCATTTACGCACAGGCTCGTATGCCACATCTCAGACATGACCATCCTTCCCTATCCCTCCTTCATTCTTCCTCTCCTTTCATCTCCCCATTTTCACTGCGGCAGAAAAAGGTTCGTCATGACCCTTTGATGCAGGATTACTGGATTAAAGAGCAGGGTAGCTGTACTAATCTGTCACATTAATCTGTTAACAAGAGTTTCAGCGGTGACATACAACAGCGCCAGCTATGACATAAGGTTAGGGTAATGTGTGACACTTTCAATGACATAAACTTTCTTAATGTCTGTCACTTCTAATCTAGCCTGCTTTGCACGTTAGGGCCTTTTTGAGGTTGAGCTTGTAGACGTGCATCTGAAGTAGTTGTGATAGGAGCATCAGCATCTGCAGGATTTGTATCAGCCTGAGACACTGAAACAACTTTGACATACAGCCTAAATGGCATGAGTAAATATGACGTTTGTGGAGATCTGAAGTTTAGGGCATCTGAAGCTGCTGTGTTGCCAAAGCAAAATGCTCTGTGTCCATCATTTAATGCGCTCACACATGCATTTTCAAAAGTTTTTGTCCAAATAATGTACTTTAGGGGGTCAAAGACAACATGAAAACATATTGCGCAGGATGTACATCACATCGGCAAAATACAAAATTTAGACGATAAATGAGAATTATTTCACAGAGGCCGTCATAGAACTTGAATTATAAGAAAAAAATATTACTTTCAGTGTATCTTGGAATTAATAATCAAATACCAAACCATTTCAATGATAGCAAAGTTATTGGTTAGTAAGACTTTAGAACATCAAATAGCTGCATATAGCTGCATTTTAGAGAATGCAGTCTGTGTGTGTGTCTGTGTGTGTTGAGAAGAAAGAAAAATCCAATTTCAATATCTGTTCCTATTACACTGATCAGACAGAAGCCATTTGGAATAAAACCTTCATGTAATGGACACACTGGATGGTACAGTTTCAGGCAACTTTGAGAAAAGTGAGAGAGGACAAATTCCATGAATTATTAAAATATTTAACCGAAGCCATGACCTTTATAAATATTACTCGGCCTGTCTGACTGCAAAATGGTTAAGCAGAGCTTTGCTCTGATTTAATGTCAAAGCTATTTAAGATGGGGGCTGCACATAAGAGGCATTTTCTACACGAATGAAAAGGTTCCCTCTAGGGATAATGTATGGTGTTTTTTTTATATGCATACATCTCGGACACAAACCCAAATGTAAAGGATGTTATACACCAGAATTACTTTACACAATACATTTCATATGCTTATGATGATATTTTAGTCCTAACCACAGTTTCCATCAGGCTAATTGATTTTGATTGAGCTTTTAAAGGGACACTCCAGGAATTTAACATTTCACTTCCATAATGTTGGGGGACTCGAGGCAGATTAAAAAAAAAAAAAATTAAAAATGGAGGGATAAACTCAAAAGCAGCAGAAGCTGAGATATCATGACTTTTAGTTTGTAGAATGGGTCAAGCTCCAGAAAGTCTGGATCTGACATTTCCCATAATGCACTTCAGTAGCATCTGTCATTATAAAAAGCTTCCTTTTTACAGGCTAAATAGTCCTCCTTGTCATAAGTAAATTGAACTTCATGTGTAAAATTGATGGTGTACCCCTTCGATAGAATTGTTGTGCCTTTTGAGTCACGAAGTCATCATTTACAAAGCAATAACATTACAACTATGATCTGTTGGATATGTTGTTCTATAATGTGGTGGATTGTTGACTGTAAACTTTTTGCACACTTGTTGTTGTGTTTGTATGATGTAAGAGAATGTAATGACTGCGGTATGTTTAAAGCTATGAATTACATGAAAATATACTGTGTCTATGCATGAGAGAGAGAGAGAGAGAGAGACAGCAACAGATGAACGAGCAAAGTATACAGTCATCAGATTTTATTTTAAGCAGCTGGACCCGTTTCTCTATTTCACATCACTATAAACTCAATACCAACTGGGCCTCTCTCGTGGTAGCTGGCCATACAGTCATTAAATGTTTTAACAGGATCTTGGTCAGTGACTGGAGCACACTTGCTGAGTGGCAACATTTCATAATTGCCATTTAGAGTTACTGCCCGTGTTGTTTTACACCCCACGGTATGTGCTGACTGGAGTAAATCAGCTGGATGTATATAAGCAATATACTGTACTGTATGGTGATATGCAGGGAGTCTTGAGTAGAGTGATTTAGGTGCATAAAGTAGTGTGTCAAGGCTTGAGTGTTTATTTAACACTACAGAGCTAATCCACTGAAAGTAGAATTGGCTTGTGGAGGCCATGTCAACAATTTTTTTCCATGCTTTGGTTTAAAAGCATAAATGCACTGTGTATTAAAACGGTGATTTGGATTTGTTAGAGCAGCAACCTCTGCCATTTAGAAATTGATTTTTCAGAAGTGGTTCTGAAAGAATAAAGATTCTGCTCTTGTGCAGCCAGAAAAAAACAAAAAACGAAAAAAACCCTCACTATTGACCATGACATCCAAAGCATTTCCAGGAAAATGTCTTTTTTAATATGCTTGTAACTCAGATGTCAGCCTGTCAGAGGTAATAACGCCTGAGTGTCTCATGGTGCATATTGACTACAAAAGGGATGCATTAACAATTGTGTATTCCATTAGGCTGTGGTAATAGAGCTTGATTTTTTTCAGCATTCCTTTCCATTCAAGGAATACATTGGCAAAAAACCCACTATGATTAACCTACTGTGGATGTTGGGTGGTAAATAAACTTTGCATAGTAAACGCTGGAAACATTTTTCAGATGATTTTCTTATAAGCAGTGCACTAAGTGCAATAAATACAGAACAGGGGAATACCAATTGTTTGCCATTATTTCATGTTTTGTTATTTTTATAAGATTTTCAGTAAACTTTCTCCCTAATATGGTTTTCTTGTCGTGTCTCAACTCTAGGGAAAGCTTTATTCAGTTCAGTAGGTTTTCCCAGAAGTGTCACAGCTCTGAAGACATCTTCTAATCCTAGAAAAATGACATAACAGATTCTAGAGAAACTAGAATAAATGGTTTGCACAGCATTAAAACAGCAGGTTTCTCCAGCACAGTGACTTCACGGCCGTTAAAAGCATCGTACATCCTCAATGAACCAATCATGGTTCAATTTCCAATGAAAAAAAAATGTATTCTTGAACTTGTCTGCCATGGATTTCCTGTGGAGTCAAGAACTTGATTGCACTGTATGGCTTTTACACAGAAATGCTTCCTGGAGGGGTGCAAAAGCTTTTAGACAGGATATTAGACTCCACAAATCTCTGTGAGGCATGGCTGCCCAGTCCAACTCTGCAGTGGAGATACAAGAAAACACTGATATAATGCGCATCGTCTCTTTTGCCATTAGAATTGCATGTTCTTGATAAACAAATATGGTGATAAAATATACAATGTGGTTCTTTTATTTTATCCAACGAACGAAAAGCTTTATGCACATAAAGCAATTGTCCAACTCCCTGTTGAGTTTAAACTCATTGTTAAAAAGTCTGTAAACAAGAGATGATTGGTAACACTCCCTTATATCCTGTGGAAGAAATTGGAGGATGGACCTGTTTGCTTACTCTGTGCCAGGACCTTAATAGAAAAACCTTCCATTGGAGTTTGTTGACAATGTAGTTCGGGCTCAGGGCTCAGCTGAGGACAGGGAACCACAGGGGGTTGTTTCTTTCTGCGATACATGTTGTTTTATTAATTAAGTTGATTGATATAATCCTTACATATTTAATGGAATAGTATGTACATCATTATACCTGGTGTAAATTTCACCCTGGATTCCCCCAGTGTGTTAGGGTTACTAGAAGTGGATGAGCACATCAAATGGAAAAACAGATCAAAGACATCCTGCACCATGTTACTGTATGCATGAATCTGAGGTGTTGAGACAGAAATCACAAAAGTCCTGTTTTTTCTTTTATAAGGGAGTCTCCTAAAACTAAAATCCTGCAGAGAGGCAGAATGTATGTGTGTGTGTGTGTGTGTGTGTGTGTGTGTGTGTGTGTGTGTGTGTGTGTGTGTGTGTGTGTGTGTGTTGTGCACGGTCAAAGAGAGAGTTGCTTGTTGAGGAGTGAGAGGTTATAATAGTTTACTACCTGCTATCACTTCATCTTCAGTTGTGTTTTATTACATTTCCCTAAAACACCAGTCATTTGTAACCTTAGCTTTCATAAGAATGGCAGCGAGAGCCATTTATGTGAGTAATTATACCCGCTTACCATTGCATCCTTGTTTTACCTCACACTGATGGATGACATATAGCATTACCTCAGAAATCTGGGTGTGCTCTGTCCGTGTTTTTGCGCCAATAATGCATAAGTCGAAAGAGGGAATGTGTGTGTGTGTGTGTGTGTGTGTGTGTGTGTGTGTGTGTGTGTGTGTGTGTGTGTGTGGGTGTGTGTGTGTGGGATGTTTGCCTGATTATGACGGAAGAAAGAGACAGACACATTTCATACACACTTGCACACACATACACAAAACTGTCCAACCAATTGTATTTACCAGAACCCAAATCTACTGGATTTAATGATGAGCAGGAAGGGGAGATTCTAAATATTGTATTTAATTTGATTTAGCATTTTCATGAGCCTGTACCTCGTCCTCAAATCGCATTAAGATGTTTAGAGTTGTAGGGGCTCATCCACTGCTTACTGCTTATACCTAATCGTTCAGCCCTCTCTGTTAATGAATGCAGGCGATTTCCATAAAATATTCTTAAAGAGGTCCGTTGTTATTACCCTAACGTTTCATCTCCTACCATAGCTAAACTTCAATCAGTTTTGCATTTGAAATGCATTAAATGTCTCCATAAACTCTTCTAATCTCTACCCGAGTCATTTTTCTTCTTTAACTGGTATGTGTAGAAAGGGAAACTAATATTAAAGACATTAATTACACTGCCCCCCCCCTTATGCCGCTTATTTCTGATTAGAAATTTCAGTCTCATCCAGTGTTTCAAAACAAGTGTGTAATTATGTTGTTTATCGGAGCGTATAGTTGTATTCCTCTTATGATGTTTAGGGTTAATTACTCCAAGGCCTTTGATGCACATGCTCACATGAAAAGTGAAAATCCCCGTATTAATTTTGTACTCCAACTCTCTGCCTTGCTTAGCTGATTACGTCAATAGAAATGAGTGTGTAGTGGGTATTGAGTATGACGTCTTCATTTAAAAACCAGGATTCACAATATCCCTTTGCAGCTGTATAGACCGTAGGTGATGACAGGGGGCCAGTGGAAGATATTTCCCATAGCGAAAACTAATGTTGGACTATTTCTTTTTTTTTTTTTTTTTTTTGCTGCCATGCAACTAGCTTTAAATACTTAGTCTGCCTCACACATTGTGTGTTGGGCAGAATATTCTTGACAGTAGCTTGCAACTTGCAACATAAACACCAGCGCCGGAACCTCTTTAATAGATCTGGTTTGTGTGTGGGTATGTGCAATAAAAGCAATGGTTAGGGTAGAACAACCTCTACCTGTGGTGATAATGAGGATGATTCCTGTGGTGGTGATAGTAGTAATGATGATCTAATTTGAAATTTGTATTCTGAATCATCTTATTACAACCAATGTTTACTGTCTCTCTCTGGCACACATCCATTGTCTGGGGAAGTTGTTTACATCCCTGAAAAAAATATGGGTGCTTTTGCCCTTTACCACCAGGTGTCACTGTTGTGCTGTGTTTGTTTAAGCCCGAAAACACAGCTGCTGAATAAAAGCTGTATAATTTCAACAAGTCACTTACTGGAGGATGATTAAAAGCTCCCTTATTTATAGGAGAGGTTTTATGGATTCCTGAAATGATGTAATGGGATCTGAGTGAGGGATTCAGGTTTTAGGGTCTTGAAAAGTAGTCAGCACATGAAGGAATATTTAACCTGTTTAAATTAATAAGGGATGAAAAACAAACTGATGTGGACACGCTTTAAATTCATCAGAAATAACCAGCATATAGCCTATTTGTGATTTTTAAAAATATATATATTTTTCATGGACATACACAGTGCAGTGTATTCTGCTCTATGTAGTTGTGTTGAGCCTCTTGAAAACAGAATGTCATTCAATGAATCAAAATATTATTCATGTCTTTGATTCGATTCATATGATAAAATTACCCCTTCTGCCTCTTTTTTTTCTGATTTGGCTCAGACAAGTCTACTTGCGCCTGTGCGAGACAGAATAAATGTCTCATATTTACACAAGGATCACACCTATCACTTTACCTTCAAATTATATTGCCCCTGACAAGCCCATTCAAGACACAATAAAACACATTAGGATCAAAAGCACAATGAAACATATTTTGAATTATTATTACTATTTTTTTTACTTTAAAGAAACAGCCAACTTTCTGTAAAATCATTCTCACTTAATTGTTATGCTCAGTGCACCCAGTTAAAAGTTCCCCCCCATGTATTTCCAGATGACCAGGAATCAAAGGCTGATGATGGAAACAGTGACAACAAAACCCATGAAGACCAGCCAGCTGAAGAGGTATAAACATAAGTTAGTGTACATAATAGACTGTTGCAGGAACCAACAATGACGACTTTATAAAGAGACATAGCTATGCATTCTTTTTGATGTGACCTATCATTAGGGGGCACAGCATAATGTTGCTGCCATACTGTTGTTTGGTTCTTTGTCACATGCTCAAGTGCCTGTTTTTTTTCTCCACTACTTGTTGCATATTGATTGACATTCAACAAAAAGGTTCTTGAAAAAAATAAATAATGCTGCACTTGATTTGTAAGAGCTCATGACTCTACAGCGCTGTCACTCAATTTTAGGAAAGTTTGGGTCACATGAAGAATTATTGTAAACAATCCAATTATACTGTACGTATATCTGTTAAAATATTTAGAGCTACAAGTTGTTCGTTTGGTATTATTCCGTTACAGAAACCTGCAGATGATGATGCAAAAGCCACAGAGGCAAATGGTGAAAAGGCAGGAGAGCAGGAGGAGGCTACTGCTGAAAACACCACAGAAGAAGACACTTCCACCTGCAAAGAAGAGAAGGAGGAAAAGCAGGACACAACCGGTGAAAAAGAGGGAGGGGAAGAGAAGAAGGAAAATGAAGAGCCAAGTAATGAAAAAGAGAATGAGGCAACAGCAGGACCTGAGGAGAAAGAGGAGGTGGTAAAAGAAGAAGTGAAGGAGGAGGTCATGGATGAGAGTAAGGAGGAAGTTAAGAGTGAGGAGCAGGAGTCCAGCAGTAGCAACATTGATAAGAGCCAGGACAATAAAGAGCAAGAGGATGGAAGCCATACATTTTCTGAGAGTGAAAAGGATGAACAGGGTGAAAATACAGAAGAAGAGAAGCAAGATAAAGACAGTGGAAAGGGGGAGAAAAACAGTGAAGACCAAAATAACGATGTAGACTCAAAGGAGGAACAGAAAGAGACAGAAAACAGCAATGAGCCAGAGAAGACTCAGTCAGATAACGAGACAAAAGACAATGATAACAGCAGATGTAATAGTAGCAACAGTAACCAGGAGGAAGATATGAGCAAAACAAAAGAGGGAGCTCCCAAAGAGTCAGGGGAAGAGGAGAGAAAGGTGAATGGAGAGGTCAGTGGAGAAGATGATGAGGTGGAATGTGAAGCAGAGCTGGACATGAAGGAGAAAAATTCAGCCAGTCGCAAAGATACCACAGCAAGTGGAAAGAAAGGGGAGGAGGCTGATAAAGAGAATCAAGATAACAGCAAGAAAGAGAAGGATTAGGAAAGAAAGACAAAATGTCAAAGATATTGGATGAGCAGTACTAAAAACAGGAAGCAATACTTATTTACAATACAATGTAAAAATACAGAAGGTGGCAGAGCAGATTCACAGAAAGCAAACAACACTTGATTGCACTCAGAGATATTTACTAGATGGCCTTATAGAAGTTGCACTGAAAAAAAATCATTACACAAGCAAGCAAGTAATTTGCCAAGCAAGTCAGAGAATCTTTGAATGGTTGACTGCTAAATGATGCTAAGTACAAAAACATCAAAATTTCGGGTTTATATTCAAACGCTATTCATCAAAACATTATCCATGTCTAAGAGACAAATCAAATAGAAGCTATAATATATATAGACACACACACATATATATATATATAATTATTATTTATTTTTTTCCCCAATAATACATACTGTTAGCTATTGGGCTGCTTTATTGTCTCAGTATAAACTTTGAGCTGCTAGTTTTGAAAGATCATTTTTGTATGTATGGAAGTTTTGTCTATTTCCCAAAGTAAGCGATGCAAATGAGCTTTTTAAGTGAGTACAATAAGCTATATGTAATGCTGTTTGTGTCTGAATGTTGATCTAAATTGCATGATAATGAACTCTTCTCTGTAGACCTATTCCAAATCATAATCCTTCCTTATTTAGTCATTATGTCTCATGAATATTTGTTTATTTGTATTTATCTTCTACCAAATAAATAAATAAATAAATAAGGAAATTACAGTTAGGGACCTTTAAAACATGCTTTATTGTAACAGACTTTTCTGCCTTTTCCCTTAATCCCTTTCAATTCATTATAAAATGACTCTACTCAAATTTGTCAATAAATAAATGAATAAAAATACTTCAGCTCAATCTAATGTATGCAATATGGATGCAAGGTAAGTATTTATGTTTGCTTTAGTGAAGGGAAAATGTTTAATGCTTCTTGGGTAAGTTTTTTACCATGTTTTCACCATGTTTCTCTCATGCTCAGCTCATCTCTCGTATTCTTCTCAGCTGGTCTTTCCATGCATACCAGTAATTTGTTGAACTGCATAAAAGCATGAACAACTTTTGTGTGATATGATAAAGTATGCACAAAAAATTAAGTGCTTACAATAATATTTTGACACAGCGTTTTTCAAAATCAAAAAATTTCAGGCCAAATATACGTATATTAGGCGGAATTTCATCAGGTACTTTCACAGTAAAATATTTGGCTCTACTTATCGTCCCAATTAACGTTATTATAATTGCGTTAACCATTAGTTTTTTTGGCCTGCAATCTTAATTTAAGGAACCTAGATGCAAATGTTAGCAAGTAAGTCTCGAGTCCTCAAAAGCTTTAATCATGGGAGAAAGGCAGGTGAAAGAAGATTTAGAATGGGATGTAGCTTACACTCTTCAAGTTCATTCAGTCATTTCACCTCTCTGTTTTCCCATGAAACAAGGTTTTATAAAGCAACTATGAACTGCCTCCCACAGGCAGGAAACTATAGTCTGAATTGTGGTCTATTTCAGTGTCTATGATGGCCCCACTGCTCTGTGATCCCTGCAGCTGCTCCAGTTGGGATTCATGCAGTCAATGTGTTTGTGAGTCACCATCCCACGAGAGAGGGAGAACATGGGTGAGAGCGAGACTGAGGCAGAAGGAGAGAGCAGAGAGCAAGAGATGCAGCGAAAGGCAGAGGAGGCGGGGGCCTGTGTGTGCGTGAGTCATGCAGCCTGACTGGTTGGGGTGATGATCCTCAAGGTGCTATTTTTGGAGTTACCATCAATTCTCTCTTATCTCCTCCACTGGCCCCTTGCAGTGTGTGTGTGTGTGTGTGTGTGTGTGTGTGTGTGTGCACGTGCGCGTGTGTTAGTTAATAAGGCCCTGAATAGCACGGACACTCTTCTGCACTTCCCCTACCTAAATGACTCTCCTGATTGATTACAAGCTCCTACACAGTGTAATGAAGGCTTAGTATGTTGGGAAACCACTGACAGTTTGGAATCTTTTATTAATGAAAACCAAATCATTTAATTACTCATTTTCTCTCTGTGAAGAGGATATGCTATCTTTAATAACAAAAAAGACCCTGCTTAGACATGTACAGTTTATTGAACTAACACTATCTCAGATACTTAAAAAATTAAAAGCAGATAAAAAGTGTCAGTTGTTGGGGAAATTCAAAACAGCAAAGCAGTGATTTTACAAGGGGGAAAAGGCTAAAAAAGTAGGGAAGTACAAGAATAAAAGTACATAAAAAAACGAGGACTATTCTCTATAAAAATACTCATTTGGGCCATTCAGCTTAATGGCCCATGTGATGTTCTAAGTATCATTAGCTATAAAGTATAATCAATCATGAAAGTATCATTCTGAAAGTATATAATGTGTGTACAACTTCAGTGGGGATGGGGAAATCATTTTTCTGTCTTTTTGCTATTGACAGTTTAGGGAGTATGTTTTGATATAAGGATACACAGAATCTTCACACATTTTGGGCTGTGGATATTTCAGTTTTATATTGTTCTTTGAAAAATAGACATAATTTATAGACATTAATATATATTTGTTCTTTATCCAATCCAACCTTCATGAGTACAGTATACTGTTTTATTTACTGGGAGAATCTACTGTTACATCTGGAGACAATTAAAGATAAAATCAGAGGAAATTCGATCAACAGTAGGGGAGCATCTGTCAGATTCAGAGCAGAAGTTGGATTGTAATGAAGAACTCAACTTTGGTCAATTAAAGGATAAAAATAAAATCACAATTCACAGCATGTAACTATAAGTCATCACATTTATTGACCACTTACTAAAGTTCTGACCACACTGGAGGATTTGTTTATAGGAGCTTGTTTTTTCTTCTTGTACTGAGGGTTTGCAGCTTAACAGTGGTTGAGAAAGTTCCTTTAAAATGTCTTAATTATTCCTATGTTGTTCTTCCTAGTTATAGCTATTTGTTTATGTTGAATCTGAGACCAAATGTGTTGAAATGAGATTGCAGAATTTTTTAAAGTAAAAAAAGAGAGACAATAAAGAGGAAAGAGCAGGTTGTGAGAATGATATTAAAAGGTCAACTTACATGGACATAACCAGCACAGTAATTCGTTATTTTATACAGTAAGTATCCAGTATTGTTGCTGCATGGATTTGATGAGAATACATTGTTTGGAAGGACTTGCTGCATTGATGCACAGTAGGAATCATGTAGCTTGATGGTACTTGGACAGTAACTACCACTGTAACCCTGTTCTAACCAAGCATAGTAGGTTGTATCTCTGTGTAATTAATTCAAAAGATAAAAAAAAAAGAAAAAAAAACAACAATTTAAAGTGGCATGGTCACAATATTTAAAAATACTGTATATTAATGATACATTTAGACAAAAAGTTTTAAAAAGCAGCAAAACATGACCGTTAACAGCTTATTGTGCTTCTAAGTTACAGTTTCAGTATGTAAGCTTGAGCTTGTGCCAAGCTTGTATAGAATTAAAAAAAAAAAAAACCTTCTTGATATAACGGCTGTTTCACATATAGTGTGCAAGTCAAAATGCAACTTGTAAAAATCTTTGATGAAGCAACATTTCACCATTTCTACAGTATCACATACTGTATATTGTTCAGCATCCATGAATCCTCACAGACTGAAAATAATGAGAGCTGTCAAACGCGATGTAGCTAATGTGAGCTCACTGGAGAACTGAAAACGCTCTCTTCATCCCCCTGTTATGCAACATATCTGTCCTGTTGTTTGTCCCTCTCCCGGCACCCTTGTATCTCCATTTAGACACTCAGCACCTGCACATTTATTTATTTTTTACCAACTCATGACTAGTAAGTGACGACATCTGCATTCAAAGTATTGCAAAAATGTGCATGTTTCATTGGATAGGTGTTTGTTTACATGCCTCCTTTTCTCATACGGAGAGAAGGAGACACAGAAAGGATGAGCATAGGTAATGAAGTATTTAGGAAAACAACATTTTTTTTCAAAGATAGAAGGCATGATGAATGCCTTATTTATCTGCCTTTATTTATGTATCTGCTCTAAATGTTCTGTCTGGCTCAATGTGCCTTTCGTCAGTCTGTCTGGTCTCGTCTATCGATCCTGTCTGAAGATTTACTGACGAAGACAAGGTCAGAGCCTTACAAGACAGAAGAAAAAATGTCAGTGTGAAATGTACCCTTAAGGTATGTTCCTGTTTGTTTGTGTCTAATTTGTTCGGATGATGTGTGAACTTCTAGCAAAAGAACTGTCAAGACTGTCTCTTGGCTTGTTGTTGCATGTAAACAGTACTTACAAGAAGTATTCACAAGCTAAAGCACACGTATTCATGTTGTGTGGTTGTGATTGACAGCTCTGGCAGTCAGTGTAGGGATGAGCTGCATATACATGTACACACAGTACACACAAAGTATTCTGTTATACAAACACACATCCTCTGATGTTCTTTTAGACACCACGCAGGCATAATGGTTGTTGTGTTCAGAGCTTCTTTTGATCATTTCTGTGAATGGGGCCCAATCACCTATAACTTCAAACAACACTGCATCTGCTGCTTTACACCCTCCAGCAGTAACACCCTTCTTTCTCGCAAAATGTGAATCCTCTCGACAGAAAATTGCTCTGTGGAAAATAAGATGATGTTGTTCAGCAGCTGTGTTCTCTTGATTTGTTTCCGTGGTTTGTGAATACGTCGGTTTCATACAAGTGATGTTCAAAAACAAAAGCAAAAAACAAAAGCAAATAAAAAATTAAATTTTGTTCAACTATATCAACCCTGCACTTATACAACCCTCAATGTCAAACACAGCAAATAAAGATGAAGAACCAATACTATCAGACATGTAAGCTGACCTTTCAAAAGAGAAAATGCACATGTATTTCGACATACACACATGTGTACGCACTCACACGCGGTCTGCTCTCTAATCAATCCTCGTACACACTTCTTCACTTTATGCCCTCATCTGGACTTCCGTCAGGTTTCTGACTTTGTGGTTGCTGGCTGGATGTTCTGGACCTTGGAAAGTGTGACTGGCACCTTTCCCTCTCCGGGGGTGGGTGCTCTCATTATGGGGGTACCTATGACAAAAGCAGTTCTGCTATGTGGGACACTCATACAAAACACAAGGAGTATAGTATAGAAGTAAAAAGTGCCAACAAACAAAAAAAGAAACCTTTCATTTACTCTACTTACTGTTTGGCAAATGTAAATTTCAACATTTAATCCATATTGTGTTATAATAAGACAGAGCAGAATGAAACCTTACCAACTGTGGCGTGCAGATCTGCCAGCCTCTCCTTAAACTTCTGCTGCAGATACAATTCTTCTTTGGAGTAGCTTTTGGCAAAGGCAGACAGCAGGAGGCCCACAGCCATGGAAGTTCCTCCCACGCAGAACAGCACAGCACCAGTCAGTTTACAGACATCCAGGGCGCGGTTGAAACTGACAGCGTGGCTGTTCAAGAAAAAGTCCGTAGCTTAGAGCTTCAGTTAGAAGTCTAACATCAATTTTTGTGCAACTAATAACCGTGAACCTGAGAAATCTAAACACTGAAACCAAAAAGTAACCTGGTGGAAAACTGTTTTTCACCTTTTTTTACTATACTTTCCAGGATTAGAGTGCTGAGTTTGGGTTTACAATCTTTGCAAAGTTACTCCAGTTTCATTCTAGTTTAGGCAGAAATAACGGCTTTCATTCAGTGTGTGATCAAAGACTTTCATAATGGCTACACTTATATAGAACCTACAGTCTACTGTATGTCCCACTAAAACCCCATATTCTTCATGATGATCAAGTCTTGGAGGCCAATGAATGCAACTACAGCACAGATTACAGCTGACGATTGAATACATTTTAAAATTAAACTTTTAATCAACAATATTGTTCCTATACCTGTCAACAAAAAGGAGATCATCCTCGCCAAATGCCTCGATCCTGGCCGGAGTGGCATAACCCACCAAAACAACGATTAGGCCTGTGAACAAGATCAGGGCGCCAAACGCGAGACAGACCTGGACGAGAAAAGAGGTTGCAGGATAAAAGAGAGACTGTGTTGTTCTGTATCACAGAACCCAAATCAGATCATCGCTTGCAGTCTCTTGCGATTGCAGTGTGATAATAACAGCAGGTAAGATGTGGTTTTGTTTGAGCAATCTGAAGGTTAACCTCACCTTCCAGAGTAAAGAGCTCCACCTGCTAGGCGATCTCTGAATCTGAAAATCTTCATCACGTTCCCAGATAGAAGCTGTGCACTCCTCATAAAACTGGATAAGGGATCAAAGAGACGTTTTTATTACATTTCAAATACAGAAACTGAAAACCACAAGAGATAAAGATCTAAAACCCCAAGTTTCAAAAAGAAACAGTCAAGTGATTACGAAATGAGACTGTGAAGATGAAGGGTTTGTGTTAGAGAATTGTTGATATTTGTAGAAGGATGCCCTATACTTTTTTTTGTATGAGTATATATGTGTGTGTGTCTGTGTTGTACCTGGTGTAGGTAGGAGCGGACCCCATACTGCTGGTAGTTCCCACTGGCTTGAGCCTGCTCACCATACTCCGACCCACAGATCTCTGAGCATGAAGTCATCCTTCACATCTGTCTACCTGCTTGAGGACACACACGTGCACACACACACACACACACACACACACACACACACACACACACACACACACAGGCATGAATGCATGACTGCACACTTGCTTTGAGAAGCCACCTACCCGATTTGCGGACAAAGTCTGCATAAAACATGTACATACACATATACTGTACATTTAAACATTCATACACACAAGCATGTACCCTCACACACAGTGCCAGGGAGTTATGTAACATGGTACTGAAGGCAATGGTGGATCAGTACATTGAGATTAATGATGCATTCTCCTTGTCTGCAATTATGAAATAAACCATGAAACATTACATCGATCCTCCTCTTTAGATTCAATATTGTGTTGGCTGAATACAGAGTGCTGACACACACAGAATTAACCTTCTTTTTTCTCTTTTCATATTGTGTTCCATGTAAAAATCAAAACCTATTTTTGTGCTGTGCATCCGAAATTAGGCGATATATTTAGTATATTGCAGTTTGCACGTTTTCGTAGAAGATGCAAATTAAAGACATGCTGTGTAAGGTTTACCGTGCTTTTTGTTTTACATGACATATAAAAACAGCTTTTCCATTTACAATCACAGAACAAATATAACAACAGCAATAACTATTGTAATTTATAGGTTCTGTAAACATAAAACTATTCCTTGATGGGTCAGTAACCTGCAGTAGAAACTCATTTACCCAAACTTAATTGTTACCGTTCTCTTTGTTTTTTTTTCTTTAAAAGTAACCCTTGCATCTTCATTAAAAAAAAATGAAAAGACAAGTAAACATCTGCTCTTGGAAATGTTTTTTACAATTCCCTCAGTACCAAAAATCCAGATGCATTACACAGCTCAATGCCTCTAAAAAAACACAGAACTATGTTTCAAGTTTATGGCAGCTAGCACTAAATCTCAACTGCTGTTTCTGTTTCACCACAACAGAAATAGACTGGGGAAAAGAAGTGGGAATAAAATATTGATCCTAGTGTTGGCAATATTTCTTGGAAATGCTAAAAGAAGTAAAGGGGCAAGACATACATCCCAGTAACACATTATTTTATAATATATTATGGTTCCACAGCAGCAGTTTTGTGCTCTCCTGATACATGTGACAAATGGACAACAAAATACCCTTTAAACAAAACCAGTGGCTTAATTGTCTTTGTGATTCACCAGGGTAGGTATGTAAATCAACTAGATCTACTGTAGAGGGTGATGTAATGTTAAATAAAGTAGCAACGGTTACACACCACCTGTTCCAGGCTTGTATCTAAAAACACTATTAAACTAAACAGGAAACTAGTTATGCAATTGCATGTAGGTGAGTATTAGACTAAACAGTATTAGTGCAATTCTCTGATGCAAGGTGTTCAGTAATAATGTTACATAAAAGGGTTTTGTGTCACATGGGAGGACATTTCAGGGAGCCTATACACAAAAGAACATCTTGAACCTCCAGACCATATTGCCATTAATGTCATTACACAACTCGTGTGTTGCAAGAGAGGCAGTACTTTGTAGGCCCAAGTATCAATTAATCTATAAAGGCTTTGCCGATGGTCTTTGCCATCTGTCTGACATACAACACCCCCAATTCTTAGGACTGATCTATTTCACTGGATTGATCAAATGTCAATCAGCACAAAGGTAAAATCATCGGGGATTATAATTTTCATGTCAGCAGGGCACAGCCAGTATGTCGTCGTTGAATTATACACCCCCTGTCTTTGCCGCCTGAAAGTCCTTATAGATGTTCAGGCTATAAAGATGAGGAGATGGAGAGCATCTCGCCTCTGGAAATGACTAAACATGAATTCAGACAGGGTACTATGGTAAATGACATATTTTCAGTCAGTGAAAGGCTGCGCTTGAGATGAGACATGATGTTCCCTGGTACGTCATGTTAATCCTATTACTGTTTAATTTGTACCTGCTGACAACTCTCATGAACATCTGGCTCCTCCCAGATGTTGTGAAGTCTCTCTGTGCCCATATCTGCATATATCCCAGAAAGTTTAAATATTCATCATCCAGCCATATAATCAAAAATTAAAATATGGAATTATGAGAGATTGATGATCTCCATCGAGGCCTAATCTCTTAAAACTGGCTACTTTTTTTCATTATAAGAATTGAATTTACAATTGCAGGTTTGTCAAACAACAATTAACTGACTTTGGTTTGCACTGAATTGATTCCTGCCCTTGACCTTAGGAGGCCCAGGACACAGCCATGCAACCCACCTAAAGGGTTAAACCCGACGTACACACAGGGGTATTTGCTTGACTGAATAAGAATCAGCTGTGGCTAGATCAAAACATCATTACCAAAACGAGCTGTGAAAATCGTGAAATACTAATTTCAGATAAGCTAACAGCTGACAGATGTACCGCCTGATTCTTGTAAGGTCATTTTCGTTCTTAGCCGGTCACATCCTCTTGTATTTTGACATTTTCCCCCCCCAGCCCACAACACCCAAGACCAGCTGTAACTGAAATGAAACCAAACCTCCCAAATCCAACCAACTACACAAACCTCGATCTGGCTTGGCCCAAATAAAAACTAGGTTTCGAAAAATAAGACCCGGAATACGTCGACACAGGCATCGAGATGGACATGTCAACGCTCAGAAGGTGCACTAACCCTGCCTACAGCCGGGAGCTGGCCGCGGTGCTGAACGCCATTATTGCCATCCGGCTCTCATCCCCGCAGGAAAACACACAGACGTAACATGTGACGCCAGTCTGGAGACAGATTTCATCCGTTCGTCCTCCCAACCCCCCACGAGACGCCGACGGACACCCAGCACGTTTTTCCAATTGAACTCAGAGAGGTGGACTTTGTATTAGAGCCTTTTGACTAAACCAGGTCGACTGACGTCCTGACCACCTGGAAATAATTCAGTATCTGGGAAAAAAAAAGACACCTACAGGTCCAAGTGTTATGGTAAAGTTTTATTTTTATTTGATTATGATGCCGACGCCCGAGACGCTTATAAATTACTATAGACATTATCGAATTTGGTAAAAGGTGATAAAACAGGTGGAAAAAAGTTTACAACAAAGGTTTGTTCGACATTATTCCCTACATGGAAGCTACTTCCAGATGTGCAAGCTGATACCGTGTGCACGGATGACACCGTTGTGAGAATCGTTGCAGGAAATGGGAATCTCTGGCAAGTTATTTACAGGAGCAACAGCCAAAAGCAGCCGCCATAGGGTCCGAAATATTAAAAAGAAAATCATTCAAATCGCCATTTACCTGTCATAACCAGCCCGGAGAGTGATCGCTCGCTGCTGTTCCCTCAGCCGGGTCCCATCACTCTACGGTCACCTCTCTCTCTCTCTCTCTCTCTCTCTCTCTCTCTCTCCTTCCTTCGATGATTCAGATTTTCACGCTGTCTACTGCGCAAGCGTCACATCCATGACAATATATTATGATTCAATGGCGGATATAAATAACCAGGCAGGAAGGATGGAAGTACTAGCTGAACAGGAGGATATTCATTCAAGATTCAACAGTCACTGACGGATTAACGGCTGAATGAATTCACGTATGGATAAAATAGTATAGATAGATAGACAGATATATAGATAGATAGATGGACAATTAAGTCGTACATGTTTCTATAGGAACAGAGGGCACTCCGGTCCCCAAACTAAAACATGCATTGTGTACCAATATGTGCACACGTGTACACACAGATATGCATTCAACTAAACCCACATGCTGCAAAAAAACGTAAATATGAAATGGCACAGTCACCGGCTGAAAATACAGTGAAGTGTACATAAAGCCAGCCTCAGTGCGATGCCATACCACCTACAGAAACACAAATGAAGACCTGCAGTGAACAAAGTCAGAGGAGAAACACGGCCATACGTCCAAGTCCACAGCAGGTACACAATAGTGCAAAACATACACACATACATGTGTTCTCTCTCTCTCTTTCTCTCTCTCTCTCTCACACACACACACACACCATTTTCCAGAATTCCAGTAGCATTCCACGACACTCTATTTTTAGCACTGTCAGTGACGCACACTGTTGAAGACAGTGTTAGTCACCATCTCAGTGCTCCTCTTGAAGAAGGTATGACCTAAAGAAACAAACCACATCACAACTCAAATGTGAACACTGTTCAGAAAGGAAAGGGAACGCGTTTGCTGCTCAGTCAAAGTCGTTTTCATGATTTATTCATCAAGTCATCACCTCAGACTGAAAGAGACTTTTCACGGTTTTTAAAAATCTTTAAAAAAAAAAAAAAAAATGTAGGAACTGCAGCACCACATGTTAACAAAATTAGTTACTTCTTTACATTGATAGTGGCAAGCCAGCAGGGTTTTGATGCATTGTGCATTAGTTTGCAACTGTCAAATAATTTAATATTTCAAGAAAAAAATCCTCTACCCACATAGAGTAGCGCTGGCCGTAAGGTAAGGCAGGAATTTATCACTCTATACTGCCCAAAGGAATACCTGGAATTCACTATAAGCAGTTCAGTTTTAGAAATTGTTTGATAATATCTTCAGGAACATATTGGCTTCTTTTGACTCTGTCTTTTGAATTTAAGCCACTTCAATAGGGCTGGGATTCATTACCAGTCCCATCACTATTCCCCGCTCTGAGGTTGTGACAATGTGTGTGACAGCTAAAATAAGTGAGTCCCACTTGCACTGAGGCAACATCAGTCAACATTTATTAATTTTCAGTGGCTGTTAAGAGAGAGGAAATATTCCAGGATGAGAGATATGCAACCCCAAAATAGATAAATAGATTTAGGAAGCAGAACAGACTGGTAAAGTTCATCTTTACTTGGTCAGTCTAGGTAGAATATATATGTATATATGTATATAGTAGAGGTTAATATTATTGTATATATAAATGCTGAGGCAAGACACTCAGGACTGACAGCTGGTGAGCAGGTGTGAAATGGCAGGTAGGTCTGCCTTGGCAGGCAAATCGGGAGTGGTTAGTATGCAAAAAACATTAGCAGGAAAGGGAAGACAGAGAGAGCTGTCGCCATGACAGTGATCTCAGGGACACTCCTGAGGTGAGATGCTGCTATGTCTCAAAGGAGAGGTTTTGTTCCTTTGTGCTCCAAATGAGCATTTAATTTCACCTGCATGAGGACAGGTGCAGCAACATGTTGTGTTGCTTTGTAAATTTGTTTATTAGGTACTTGAGATTAAATGAAAATGATATATCTCTAAGTTACATTATTATATATTTTGTGTATATTAGTAATGAGTATGAGAGTTTGCAGTCATGGGTCTTCAATAAGTTGCTTTTTGAGGTGTAAGGTTAAATGAGGGAAACTGAATTTACTGTAAGTGTATAATTCATTTTTTTCATTTGTTATATTTTCTAAATAACATATGACGACTTTGACCTTTCCATGACTTATGATAAGCCCAGACCCCTGTATTATAATAAAGTTAGACTAATGTCATTGGTGAGTGTACAATGACCCTGCATCTCACCCTACTTGCAATTACTTGAGTGGGATGTACATATTTATTGTACTGCCTATGAGCCACATGCAGATGATGATATATTCAGGTGTTAAATCAAAATAGGCCTATTTGAGACATGAACCTGTAACATATTTCAGAGCTCTTGTGTCTTATTGTTTCTTGAGTGGTTTTGTAGCGTATTTTTAGACAGCCAAGAATACCTCTCACAGCATTCTTTTAACTAACAATTGTAGACACATTGCATGCATTCCTGTGTTAAATCACAAAAAAAGTATAGCACGCACATATCACATACAAATACAACTGAAAATGTTTTTTTCACTGAGGCCTTTGCATCTTACATTCACAGCTGTTGTTGTTGCTTGTTTGGTGCCAAATTTACATATTAAGAAAAAAAAAGGAAAGTAAAAAATGTAGACAAACACTCTATAGTAAAATTAATGTTCAGCACCAGACTATTTAGTGTAAATAAGTTTCTTAAGTGCACCAGTGGTCATTAATTATATGTTGTAAAGCACTACTGGAAGCCCAATTCTTCATGTAGATTAAGGGCATGGGTTTAAATTACCTCAAACATTAGTGACTTTGTTTGTGAGAACTGCCTTCAGGGCAGAGGCCAGAGAGAAAAAAATGGACCTTCACTGTCCTATTTTTAAGAAATATTAGATGCAATTAAGTACAAGAAATGGAAGCCTGTGAATGCCCTATGTTTAATAATAGGTGGGTTCATGTCTATTTATTATTGTTTAACTACAATCTCTGTACTTCCACATCACAAAATGATTTTTGATGAAATTGTGAATGTGCCATCGCACTGCAGCATACTAATGCACTTTTGTTTGGAAGAAAATGTAATCTCTCTCTCTCTTTTTTCGCTCTCACTCTGTGTACAAGCAGAGCATCTCCGAGCAGAGAGAGGTGGTTTCTATGGCAACGTGAAAAGGTCACCTTCAGGAAGTTCTCTGTTAGCGTGTGCAGAATGCCAGTTGGATAATCAAGCTTCCTGTAATGACTGATAAGAGACCATAGCTCATTAGAGAGAAAGAGAGAGATGGGGTTGGGGGGATCGGGAGAGATTATTAGTCATAGAGCAAAGAAACAATAGAGCATTTATACTAATTTTATGCCACACTTACACCCCGTGTGTACGCGTGAATGTGTTTGGCTCACAGTTTGCTCTCCCATGCTACATAATTAGCTAAATTCCTGGCAGGATTCTTACTTTATTCTAAAGTGATACAAATCTGTATAGTAGAGGTAGCAAAGCAACCAGGCAGAAATGACTATAACTTTGACCTAAGTAACTAAGTGTTCACTGTTCCCTCTGATTCAGGTTAATGGTGATACTGTAGGTAAGCGGCAAACCTGATAGCTAATGACGGGAATAAAAATTATTTTGCAAACTAATCCGCAAAAATGTCTGTGGTCTCATGTCTCACAGTGCCATCTGCCCTCTCCCTGAATATGTATTTTTATAAAGTACAGCTTTATGTCTATTTAATCATGACTAAAAAGAAGCATAACCTTGGTTTCCATATGCATCTGTGATAGAATTTTTTTCATTACTGTCTTGGAATAAGGTATGGGTTTAATCCAAGTCTGTTGTCATTAATTTTCTTTTATTGTTTGCTGTAGGCTACTATTTGGATTACGTATGGGCATGGTTCCTTTAACTATGTGTGTGTCTAAGTTAAAACGTATTATTAAGCCTTCTCCCTGAGATTCGGTCCATCAGAGAATAAAAACAATTACTACAAACACCCACCGAATCCATGATCATAAAAGTGTACAGGCTCAAGCTACCTTGGCAGATTGTGGTATGAAACCCTGCTAGTGAAGCATTTAAAACATCATATTTTGCCACAAACCATTAATTTCATAAAACAGTACGTTGAAGTGGTATTGATCTTAAAATTCTTAATATTACACTGATATTTTTAATTATTTAAACAGATCTGTTTGTAAAATTGCTTACATTTTCTCCCCAATTCACTGAGAAGTATCTTCTTAAGATTTTGTGTTCTCTGATAATGGACTCAATAGGCACGGTATTATGCCAGCAGTGATGCTGCCATAAATTAGATTAACTGATAAATCATTCAAGGAGCTCAACACAGCACATTATTTGCTATTTGCGTACCACTGTAAACACCAGCACTGGAGTCAGTAATGACTTCCCGCTAACAAGGGTGACATCTACTGGACATAATGGGTTCTACATCAACAGTAAACACATGCCGTGCAGATCATCATTCTGTATTATCTATACTTTGCCCCATATGTATCACAAATGTGTAATTCAGGAATTTCAGGACTATTCCATTTTCTGCACTGTTTGCAGTCAATTTTAAAAAAGAGTGTGGTGTTAATACATAAAATAGCTTCAAAATGCAGGTGTAACTTACAAAACTCAACCCAACTTGTAGAACATTCTGTGCAAGGAGTGTTAATAAGATCAGCTCAGACAATAAGTGGAGCCTTAGTCCTTAAGGTCAAGGCTTGTGCAATAGCGTTTTGAAATTTTTATTTCACGTTATTTATTTACTTTAACATTATAATGAGAATGAAAGACGTGAAGACAGTGACAGTTAACTGTTATAAAAGGAATTTCTCAAATGAGACAAAAGGTTTATGAAATTTTGCACCTCTAGACGTGATTTTGGCTGTCTTGCTTAAGCGCCCCCCCCCAAAAAAAAAAAAAAGAAGCTGTTATATTGTATGATAGATGAGAGGGAGGGACAACAGATCTATCCATCTCAGGAATCTTAGCCTCTGTGTTTCTGTCGATTCTTCATCCTATTGATTCCTCAGTCATTCCGCCACACCCGAGGTGGAAGCTCGGACTTTCCACTTGGGCCATGCTGTATTTCATAAACCACTGACCGGAGGGGGCAAAAAAAGTGTCGCTCCAATGGAAGTGATTATTCTTTGTAGGACAAAGCTGTCAAAGTTATCATTGTACAGACATTGAACTGTATCAACATGTACAGAGTCTCAAAGAATGGTGGTACATGTGAGGAAACCTAGAACCTCTATTGTGTACTTTGAAAAACTGACATAAGAGGTCAGCTTTGGTGAAATTAATTGGTTTAAATTCATCCTTATCTTTGCCATGTGCCCTGTTTAAGAATAATGGAGACATCGTACCACAGAGCACTGGCATGACACAATTATTATTCAGCTCCTTCCAGTGATACATGGGAAATCTGGGACCCGAGATCTAATTTCTCAATAATTCCGAGTACTTTAAGCAAGTGAGAGGACCCGTTTTCTTTTACGTTACATGAGGAAAAATAACATACACATAACTCTTGTGCAAATTTAATTAGAATCCTAACACATGCTTCCGCCATCACTAATGATATCCATATAATAAGACTGTGGCCAAAGGCTTTCTGTTTTATTTGGGCTCCTGCAGATCTAGTTATGAGAACACATCACTTATGTTTGTTGCAATCATTTATTAACAAACTGAAAAGCTTCAGGGGGGATACAGGGAATCAGGTTAGGCTAGTAAAGCCTCAGTTCGAGATTTCTAAACAGATCAGTCATGTAAATATTTGGGTAGGGCTATATGGGCAAAAATGTAATTTTGCAATATTTTTCTTTATTATGAGGTAAAACAGCGTTAGACATTTGGGCTTCCAATACAAATAAAACTATTTTTGTTATAAAATTGTCTAGGACCAGTTTTATATTAATATAGATTTTTTTTTTTTTTAAGAAAACAGGAGTGAAAGTGGAAGGCATGATTAAGTAATTAGGTTAAGAAAATATCTGAATAAAGAAACCAGAAAATATTTATCTCACAGCATTTATTTCAGGGTACACAGCCATCAAGTGTTGAGATTAGTTGAAGTTAGGTAAGGAATTGTTTAGCCATGTTAAGTACTACTTTTTTAGTCTACTAATTTTAGTTACAAGTAAGCCTGATAGAAAGTAAATGTTTCTATTTGAAAAAAAAGAAGCGTAAGTGTACAGGTATTAATCATACATCAAACATCAAACATAAATAATGTCAAGTGATTTGTTTAAGCTTTGTGACGAGTCTTTACCTACAGGCTTGACCACACATACATAAACACACACACATACACAGTTTCTGGGGCTATAGCCTGTTGTTCCTCCATGATCCTCTGCTACCCCCATATTTTAATTGTGCAATTTCAAACATTTGTGCCGAGCGGTCATCAGTCACCGGTCTATGGGGGTTGATGTATGGGTCAGAGCTGTAATAGTCTCTGCTTTGCTCTCCAAGCACAACATCACTTATGAGAGACATACTTAAAAGCAATTAATCATGCTAGATCACACCCCACAGACTCTCTCTCTCACACACACACACACCTCTTCCTATTCTGTGTTTCAAGCCATTTAGGTGAGCATAAGGTGATCTGAAGTGATCTGAAGAATGTCAGGCTTTAGGGAAAGAAGCTAGATATGTTCACGTTAAATGAGACATGGTTAGGATTTGGAAGGACTTTGGTGTATTAGTAAGGTCAGAATCTGGGGATCTGTCAATTGATGCCTATAACTACAGAATCTATAAGAAGGCAGTATTTTCTCAAAATTTAAGATTTTTGATTGCCAATAGTATGTTTGCAGTATGTTTTGTCCTTACTGGCGTCCAAGCTTCTTTTGTTTTCAACCACAAAAAAAAAGAAAGACCCTCAACTGCAAACAGTCCCAGCTTAAAAGCTTCATAAACACATCTAGTTTCCGAATATATACACTGTATGAAGTCTTTGTAGAAGAGTCCTTCAATGTGAAATTAAACTTAACTTGAACCCGAGCTGCTACATGCCACCTTGCACCTGCCCCTCACAGTGGGGTTAGGGTGAGGTTGGATTTTAAACATGACAAACACTGCAGTACCTCTCCATCTACAGTACTGCTCTTTTTGTATTCTGTAGTTCCATCTGCCGTTCAGTTCTTTCTACTTCTCTTCCTTTCTCTTTCTCCCTGTGTCTCTGTAATTGGCCATTTAAATGAAAAAGCCTCAAATTGGAGGATTAGAGGTGCCTGCCCCCCCCTCTGTCTCTCTCTCTCTGTGCGAAATAGAGAGAAAGAGAGAGAGAGAGAGAGAGAGAGAGGGAGAGAGAGTCCCTTGGTGATATGGCAGACAATCTCCAAGGGCTGTCCTTAAGAACAAAAGCTTCTGGAAGAGGCCTCCTTTGCACTCTCTGTTACCGTGGTTACAAACTGGCAGCTTGAGTGTTTGTATAGCATGTGAGTCTGTAATGTAAGTATTAATTATGTTGTGCAGTTGAAATGTCCCGATTGAAAAAATCCCCTGGTGTTAAATTTCATGACAAAAAAGGTTGTGTTTAATTACAGAGATGAAGTTGAGAATCACAGTCTAGGTTATGATAAAGACAATATTTGTTGAGGGATGAATCAGGAACGGATTAGAACAAATGCTAGTCAGTGGAAGACACTCAATAATTTAAACGTCTGCCTGAGTGTGTAATTGTGTTTCTGTGTACATGAAAGTGTGTATGTACATGTGTACAGACAGGCCGGCTGGCGAGCAACTGTCACCACGTGGCAACAGCCAACCACGCTTCACTTCTGGCCATGCCAAGCTCTCCAATTACAGAAACCTGCTCTGCCAGAAGCCCCCTCTTTTCCTCTCAATAGACGGGATGACTGGGCTGCATCCTCTGACACACACACACATGCCTCTCTCCCCTTCTCTCTTCTCGTGGTGCACCTGCCTCCCTGCTCTCCAGGCCAGCTCAACTCCTATCAAAGGAGCTGAGCTCTTTTCTTCCAGAAAGCTAATCCAACACCTGTCTCCAGGCTTTATACTGGGAATAGAGGAGTGTGTGCTGACTGAGTGTGAATGCACGAGTACAGTGTGTGTATGGGAGAGTGGAATGGAGGGAGTGTGTTTTTCAGAGAAGGAGACAGTTTGTGTGTCTGTGAGATCAAGAGAAAAAATAAAGAAATAGTGAGTACGTGACTCTTTTGTATGAGGATTTGAGAGCGGACATATGGGGACCACAAGGCAGACTGTATTCTTTTCAGTGGTAATGGAGTATCAAAGGACATTTTGGGAATAGATGGAGTTTTATTTTGCAGGGGGTCAGATTAGTAGTAACACAAAGATCAAGAGAGCTTTCATTGTACTGTGAATGCTACCCACTGTAACTGTTGAACGTCTGTTGGCAGAACTGGCTTGGCTGAAGATATACAGTATATGTCCTAGACACATTATGCAACAAATAATGTTACACAAAAGGCATTTAACACATACACAAAGAGCAGACTTTAACTTTTACACCCCTAACATCCCTATTTAAGGGATTTACTTGTCACATTAGGGCTCTTCAGTTAACATTCAAATCAGGGTTTTTCGTGACTTTTTAGCACTGGGCCCATTTCTGGGAACTCGACAGTAATGGGCCCTGAGTCGTAGAGCCCTAGAAACCATGACGGTAAGTGATGCATACTGCTCTGTGTACAGAACATTGATGGTGGTCTGGTTTTGTTGCTCTATTTAGAAACATGGGGAGCCATCGAAATATTTTGCCATTTTTTACAGACTTTAATTTAACAGGACGACTCACATCAGGCCCTCTGAAGATTCGCCTCCAGCAGCAGGGGTCCCTCAAATTGGAAATTGGAGGTAAAAAAAATCTAAGATTGCTTCCCTCCCTGTAGAGTCCCAAAAATGGCTGCAGGGGAGACTTTAGAGAGGGGGCTGAGAAGGAGAGTTAGATGGATAGAAGGCAGGGACAATGAAGAAAAGAAGGAGGAGGAGAGAGGAAGAAAGAAAGAGCGAAGGAAGGAAATAAACAAAGAAAGTGAGGGAGAAAATTATGAAAAGTGTAGAGAGAAGGAGAGAGAAAGATGGAGTTAATCGAGCTTTATTCACCTTAGCCCCCGGGGCATTTAAACAGTAGAAGGGCTTTGAAATCTCTAATGTGTGTATGTGTGTCTGTGTGTGTTAGTGTCTCTGTGTGTGTGTGTGTGTCTGTGTGTGTTAGTGTCTCTGTGTGTGTGTGTGTGTGTGTGTGTGTGTGTGTGTGTGTGTGTGTGTGTGTGTGTGTGTGTGTGTGTGCGTGTGTGTGCGTGTGTGCGTGTTTGCTTGTGCATGTCAGTGAACATGCATGTGCCCGGGTGCATGTCTGTGCTTGCAGATGTGTCGTGGATTTCACAGCATGTGGGTACATATATACACGGATTTATACTTTGTTATGTATTCTTCCAGTCATCAGAGGAGAGCGGTGATTGGATACACCTAACCACGGCACGCCAAAGTCACATGAACATGTGTCACTGCGAATGAAACAGTTTATTTGAATCAGACTTGCCAGTGTGGCAGCAGCTGATCGGTCACACTACACACATGTCAACACAGCAGTGACAGTTTTTCTCTGCCTAGACATGTCCTTACATGAAAAGTACTAGTTAGATTATGTTCTAAATGTGTTACTAGGTCAAGTCTCAGAGATAGCAGGATGCATGTCAAATTGATTGGTCACAAGAATGGAAGATAAACCCACAGCCATGTGATACGAAATTACATTGTCTATGGGCTGTCAGATCTCAAAGCTCTGATATTTATGGAACCCTTTCACACAAATTTGCCAAGGATTTTGCATAATATTTGACACAAAACATGCTTTGTATAACATTCAGAACACCTATAAGGGAGGTTTGTAGGAGCTATAAGTCAAACCGTCACAGTCGACACATCAAAATTCGTGCCTATTTTGAAATATTTTAAAATTGTAATAAGACCTCTCCCAGAGTGGATCAGTAATGTATCATGTCTTAAAACAAAGTTTACAGTCTGTCTGAATGGGTCAGTGCATATCATCCTGATGACCCTGCTTATTGGACACTACTTGGCTTTGTTGAACAGGTATTCATATGTTGTTCCCTCTCAGGCAACATTTAATGGGCTTCCCAAGACTGACATAAATAGAGAGAGAAGACGCTTAAGTGAACACAAGCCAAGATAATTAGTGATTCATTGTTTTAATCTAGTAATTATTGTATGCAATCTAATTAGTGAATTAGGGTGGTTTATGGGTACCTGTCAAATCCAAGGCGAAGAAAGATGCCGACACCATCGCTAGCGGTGGATGCCAGGATGCCATCATTTCCAGGTGGACTGTATTAACTTCCAGTGGGGTGCTGATTACTGCACCAACCCCCGGAAGGGGTGTCGGGACCGCTCCCTCCCATCAGATGGGACAGGGAGTCCAAGACCTGCGACAGCGGTGCTGTACGGATCTTCCTCTTTCCACGTGTTCTCAGGAAATATCCTTCTAAAGGGAGGATTGTCATATAATTTACTAAGCATATTCATGAGCCCCAGAAGAGGAATCCTGTATATTCTGGACACTCTAACATGATCTAACAGATTATAAATTTGCTTACAGCATATATGCTCCAAAGAGGATAAACCCCTTTAGTTTTAATGAGTCCATGACATTTCCTCTAAAGACACCCTCAGGACAAACTATAGAACTTTAGATTCACTACTTGTTAGGCTTTAAGCAAAATTAAATGTTTTTGTTCTCATTTGAAACTTTAATTTTATGGGGTATAAAGAAAATTGTAGCCTATAGGGGCTATAAACCCAACATGGTGATTTTAGTCATCTTTTTATGTGCACTCATGCGGTTCTCTAAGGAGCCCTATGGACTTTAAGGTGGCGATAAATGGGTAAAAGAAAGAGGCAACGTAAAAGAGGTTTGTTTTACAGAAATGCACAATAATTTCTGTTTTCTTACACATAAACACATGCCATTGCAGCAAACAACCAATGCTGTTGTTCTGGGATGGACATCTTCCATTAAGCTAATGTATATGTGTGTTTCTCTCAGATGTGCCTGCTCTCTGCTTAAAAGCATATTTACTTAGTAAAATGGATTCTTTCTAAGGTCAGTATTTTGCATTTTAATCCATCTAAATATTTGGGAATATTGCTGAATTTTTATGTCTATACCATTGTGTCAAATATCAAGCTCAAGAGTCAGAGAGTAAATCTTTCATATGGAACAAGCTAATCTAAATGTGTTAGTGTTGCTGAAGCAACACCTTTGCCTTGATGACATAAAGATATACACAAGCATAAATGACCTTGCCCTTATACTCTGAATATGTATATTTGCCAATTGTTGCTTTGCATCTGATTACCAGAAACCCGTTAGCACGGATACTCTCATCCCTCTGTTGCATATTCACATGCATGCACGCACATATTAATCCTTTCCTCTATAAACTGAACACACTTCTACTCTCTTTTAGCTCCTTCCACGCACACAAATGCATGTTCCGAACCCATATACGCTATAGCCATGTTTACCCTTTGCCTTAACACACACACACACACACACACACACACACACACACACACACACACACACACACACACACACACAGTCACATTTTGCTGAGTGCCTTGGAGGTAATTTATACTCACTTTTCCATTGCAATGAGATTATAACTGTGTCATTTGGTACTGGCTAAGCAGAGCTGGTGTAACGGGAAGCATGATGAAAAACTGGGTCTTTTCTCACTCTTTAGCTCTCTCTCTCTCACACACACACACAGACACACACACACCAGCCAGGCTGTTAAACTCATATCAGCAGAGGCTCACTGGATTAGCATATCTGGGTGAGATAAAGAAGCAGACGATGGTTACTTAACTTTGACTTAATGTCCCCCATCTGCCTCTTTCTATCTCTTGCTCCTGCTGTCTGGCTGTCTTTGTCATTCCTTCTTTCTGTATAACTGACATTTTTTTTTAATTTTTTTTTTTTATTCCTTCCAGTGCTCATTCTGTCTCAATTTATGGCTAATTGTCTTAGTGTCTGTCTTTCTCTGTGTTTCTCTGTGTGTGCTGTTCTATTTCTCTCTCGCTTTCCCTCTCGTGCTCTGCTGCTTTTGGCAGCTGATGATATCAATGAAAGCAAATTCGTATGACAATACATTTCTTATCATATTGCATCCACCATGAGGTTGGGGATTATCTACTTGTGCATTAAACTGCTCTGTCTCTCAATGCACACCACTGACACTGTAAATCAAGGACATCTACCAAAAAGTAAATTTACAAAGTCCACCTGCAAACACAGACAAACATAACACAACAAAGAACATATATGCAATAAACACATACGATTAAACAGACTAAAATCCACACATGCAAATGCATAGACACATGCACCAAAGATACAATGATAAACAAAGTTTATACCTCATGCTAAAGAAATGTCACGGGTATGTACATGAGATAGAGGACCATGACATTTTATTCCCGTTTTTGGAATTTTGGATTATCCAGATAAGGATGAGATGGAAAAACGTTGCATGGTGTCTACCCAGCATATCAGCATGGTTTAAATGGGATATTCCTTACGCCCCTAGTTTCCACACATGTGTAAAATAGAAATTGCTTTTCTGAGGTTATATACTGCATTTTATTTCCATCACTGAACACTTTAATATGGTTTATTCTGTATACAACTTGTATTTCAAAGATGTACAAATATATAAATATTAAAAAAATATATAGAAAAAAGACAGTTCTCAGTGAAATAGATACAGTAACACTCTTTTGTACAAAAGGTAACCATCATGCCCATCATGTATTTATCCCCTATCCTGTGAGACTAAACCTCGACCTTTGTTAAAAGTATGACAAAACTGCATGTAAAAATATTTTTTAAATGATACTTAATCAGTTTACTGTAGCAGGATTCACTGGTAGATGCATTAGAATTTGGCAGTTCTTAAGTACAGTATGGAGAAGTTACTCATATTTGTTTGGGTACAAAGGGTACCAACTTCCACTGTTTTTGTGAATCAATGTGCCCATATTTATAATGGCTAGTCTGTGTTTCATTTCGAGTTCAGTTAAATTAGATAACGTCCATCATAGCCTAATAAAATATCGGTATTTGAAAGTCAGAGTTAGAGTAGAGTTAACCTTCCCTGACTGTCTGATCATGGAAGACTTTATTCTGTATTAGAGCTGGATATTACCAATCACCTATGATAATGAAATCAGCCCACATTACATTCCACAATTTCACCTCCCGTACAACCTGAATAACAGTGATCCGTGGACATGAATGTTCCATTTGAATCAACTGCAGTTCAAAAAGTCACAGCCATACATAATCATAAGACTGACACAGGAATGATGGTTAAGAAAGAAACTGCACAGAAACCCATGAATCTCTATTTTAGAGTAAGTTAGTGTTTTCATTTGTCAGAACCTAATGGTACTATTAGGCAGCTCATTGGCATTTGCTGCCCTACAGGATGAATTCATACATATGGCTGTTCATCCCAAAAGGGGACACGCGGTGCACGGGCACCCACACAAATAAATGGATAGACACACTTACAGTCAGTAACACATTTGGTTGTACTGTGTAGGCATCATGATAATTTATTATCATTTATTTATTTATATAATTATTTATAGTAATTGAGATCTGCTTGCTACTGACCACCCATACCGTCTGTCTGACTGAGTCCCGAGGGTAAAATAGTGATTGTGGATGCGGCTAGATACAGTAATTCAAATAGATAGTTACTTATTATGAAGGGTATACAGGCATGTTCTGTTCAGAGTAAAATATGCATGCATGCAAATATGATTAGATCAACAAAAATGTATACAGTTACACATATACACACCTATGCACTCACACAGAGAAACAATAATGACTAGTAATTTAATAATTCAGTTGGACAGCTGCACAGTGACACAAATAAACACTGACATACTCTATGCAAATGCATAAAAAACACTTTCATTCACTGTCATACGGTGTAAACATGGCAGCTTCCATGGCAACAAGGAGAAGTCATTGTTGGCAATCTGAAATGATCTACAATAATTTCAACAATGATGTAATTCCCAGTGGAGGATAGTGAATGCAAAATGGAAAGCTTTGCATTAAGGGCACATTGTGGTGGAACTCATTCTCTAAGTTGAATTGCAATTATTTTAAATAACAGATAAATATGCTTAAAAATAAGTGTAGCTCCACCTGTCTTACCTACTGTCACTATGAAAACCTGTGTCCTGTGTTTTCTTGTCTTAACATCTCTTACTTCCTGTCTTTGCCCTTATCCTCTTCATTCTCTCCAATTTCAAGGTTCCTATCTTACTTGTCTCTGTCTCCTCCATTTTTTCCCTTTCCATCTCACTCCTTCTCTCTCTCTTCTCTAATTTAGCTCAATGACAGATCCCCCACCGGCCTCACATAATAAGATACTCCCACTGGCCTGCAAGACTCATTCCCCCAGCATCCATCACGCCATGAGTCACATTACTGCCCTTTACAAGCACCAGGATGTTTTTCTCCTTAATTGTAGCCATATACATACCTCACCCCCTAGTAATAATAAATGGTCTTGTCCTCCATTATGGCCATTAGGGATCTCACACTGAGAGTAGCATGCCGCCCACAGTGAGGAGGGCTTGTTTGAAGTTGGGTGTTGTAGCCAAGGGGAGGAAGAATGTCCCTGCATTCTGGAAACACATGTTAACACATTCACTGTCTTGACTAGGAGGGTGCTGCAGAGATGGTCTCAGTCTTTCAGTTCCATTCCAGGCAAACACACAAGCAAATAGAAACACCAGGTTGGACAGGAGAAGAGCAAAGGGAAGACTGAGGCTCCAGGGACTGAGCAACATTATGTGTCTGCAACCAGATGTCTCAGACATTATGCCATGATTAATTTCTTTCCAAGAAAATGACAGTACCCACTTGGGTCAGAAGATGGCAGTATGTTCTCATTATATTGCAAACACCCTGCCGTATACTGTAGTCATAGAAAGGCAGGATGCTTCACAAAAAACAATCAGGATTAGATGCAAAGTAGGACTTGAATTAAAAGGTAGAGGTTGAATGACTGACTCTTTAAAAGCCTGTGTTTTTTTTTACTGTTCTGGCATTTATACAGTGTTAGCACTCATCCTTGATTGTAGATGGTGATGTTACATTTCAGACTGAGTTTTTTTTTAATATATATAACTTATTTACTTATTGAACATTAAGTCAACAACAGAAAATGTAATTTGAAAAGCTGAAAAAACACAGCAGTGTGCCTCAGTAATTTTATGTGTTGCTCACTATGGTGTACACTTTAAAAGCATAACGTGTCATTGCTGTTTTTTTTCTTTGTTTTTTTTACTCTTGCACATGTGGCAGATGGAAATTTATGAATGAAGTCACTGCGATTAGAGTAGTTACAGTAGATGTCTGCAGTGTCCCCGTTCTCTGCTATTGTGAGGTAGAAAACCAGTGATGTCATCCTCTCCTGTGAAGAGCAAACAGGTGCTGGCTGGCTATGATGTCTCGGCATAGCATGTTGCACTTACTGTTTATTGATAACACTTCTGCCAAAGGTGTCTTTACTTGGGGGCAGTAATTAAAGATAATTTTTGAATGCATATCAGTAGCCCAGAGAAACTGCATCTCTTCTCCAGCAATTTTGATGATGACACTTTGTTCTGTGTTTTGTTAATGACCCTAAAACTACATTAATATATTGAATGGTTCTGAATTCCTTCTGACTTTTTTTTTTTAATTGTAATTTGCTTTTTCCATCTCATCTTTGAAAAGTAAACAACATAAGAAACAACATAAATGATACTGGACTATTCAAATAAACTTGACTTGACATTTATAGAATATCAAAACCCAAAAGGCATCAATTGAAAAAACAATCAACTTTCCTAATTTAAAAAAAAGCTGCCTTTTTGAAAGAATACGATTTGCAGAACACATTCTGTAGTAACCTAGCAGTTATTTTATGTTTTGCTTTTCTTTAGCACACACTACTTGGTGTTGTGTTCTTGTCCCCTTTTTTCTTTACTAACACCCCCACTTTCTCTACAGATTGATTTCATGTGTTACACTGAAACATTTCATCTCTTTTTCAGCAGTCTGCTGTCTTGTCTGTCGCTATATGTGCCTGATACCAACAGGCCAATTTACAGATGGCGACACGAGAAACAGACAAGGAAATCATTACGGACAGATTCATAAATATCAGCTGCTCTGTTTCTTTTAATGGTCAGGAGTCAGAAGTTTAAGGTATGGGAGTCCTGGAGCTAAAAGACTCAAGGATAGATCAATGTCAGTCGTCAGGGGGAATGAAAGCCAGTCTGGTGGAAAAAGACGGCAAGAAGGAAGGAGCTTCAGGCACTGAAAAGTCATATCATAGAGTCGTCAGGGTGGGCTGTGGTGGTTTCAAATCATGAATTCTTTAATGTACTAAGTCCAAATGGTCCCTTGTGCCCCTACAGTGCCTTGCCTGGCAGTCTGAAAATAATTGAGGACTTGAGCTAGAGCAAAGGGAGGGGTGAGTAAAGAGAGGGAGTGAGGATGCGGGACAGGGAGAAGAGGAAGAGGCAGAGTGCGAGAATAAATAAATGACAGAAAGAGAGAGATGGAGACTCTGCTTTTTGCAAAAATTACCTTACCTCTACACTTACACAGCTCTCTTGTGACTCAGGGGCCGTCATTTGTTCGGTTCCCCTGCCCCTGTATCACTCACACTGATGATAAAGCTCTGGTGGAAGGTGGAAGGTAATCTAGTGGCATTTCAGGGAATGGACCTCAGAGGAATACTTCTTTCATCTGAGGTCATTAATCGCAACGTCCAATCACGTTGCTCGTAGATCAATAGCACAGTCCTGTGCTAAAAATGAAGGCATGAAAAGTGAGGCTGAAGTATAAAACATGTGGTATATGTTCCCCCTCAGCAAGTTTACAGCTGGCAGGGTCAGTGAGTTGGTGCTGTGTGGCCTTTCAGATCATCAAGAAGGAGCTGATCTAGAGGTTTGGTTGCTTAGGCTGTGATTAAGGACTCAAAACTGCTTGCATGTGAACTTTGGATAAGCCTATATTGGAAACTATTTTTTTGTGAGTGTTTCGTTTTTACTTCTGATTTACAGCTGCTTTGGAGGATCAGATTTTGGCAGATATGTCCCAAATAAGAGTGTAATGGCATTTGTGTAATAATGAAAACTGCCACAGGGCTGCTACAGTAAAACCAGGATTCTAAAAATCAAGGTTAAAAACATCGCTCTGGGCAGCAATCCTCGATCACCGCTGTTTGGGAACCTTGATAATTGCCTTTCCTGGTTTCTCAGTTCAGTGAGTACTGGCCACTAACTCTCTTAGCTGGTTGGGTGTTCATTAGAAGTCCTCATTCAGTAGTTAGAAGGGATATGGGTTTTCAGCCAGCCCATTAAAGGCCAAATGTCACCAATTTAACTGTGTGCAAGGCTCATAAAAGAAGTCATGCATGCTATTGATGTTCAGTACCTTTCCATTCTTCATAACGAGCTGCCTGCACAGAACTGCAGTGTGTAGAATGGATATCTCTGACTTTAAATGAACAGATAATGAGCATGACTATTCCATTACAATTGTGTATCTGTCTGCTATAGATAGAGAATTATGTTAACCCTTGTTTGTCAGATTTGCAGTCACTTGGCTTGGTAAGATATCGCAACAATTTATGTTGTTGAAGGTGTAAACATTATCCTGGATCACCCTCTCTATTTTTCTACATTTATTTGATTTGATTGTTTATTGTGTATATCTAGTAAATCTACAACAGGTAGGATTTTCTTTTCACCTTTATGTCTTTACACTCACAGTATTTATTGGTATTTTTCCATGCTATTAGCGCCTTAATAACAATATTACTTGATACAGTAATATAGTCCAGGTCTATGGTTGCAAAGTTCTGTGAAATCCTAACACGGCTAAGAGTCTACAGCCACGTTAGTGGCTCTGTGAGCGGTACTTTGAGCTAAACTTGCTGATGCTAAGCTGGTTGAATGGAAGGATTCAACCTCTGGTGACCATGAATGATGGCAATCCATCATGTACTTGCTGAGATATTTCAATGTGGGCCAAAGTAGTGGACTGACCAACCCACCGACATCCCTAACACCATGCCGTTAGCATGTCTAAAAACATTAGCAAGCAGCATAGAAAAACCTAGCTTTTTTTTCGTTGTATGTCTTCCAGTCTTCTGTAATAGTGTCGAGCATAGTGCAACAGCATCAACTCAAATATACTTACTCCATGTGTTCAGCATGAGGGGACAAATAACCCACATCAGCGAGGCTCTCAACATAGCCACAAGGGGAGAAAGAAAGAAAGGGATTGGGTTATTCCAAAGATGAATGTGCCTTGCAGCTTTTGGGCACACAACACAAAACCAGCGAAAGGGAACATCGGCATCATCTGATGAGGCATTCCAAATGTCTCGAGGGGACTGAATTGCCAAGGGCTAAATGATAAATATATGTTGTTGGTGGTGGAGAGTGATTCTGCTGGCTGCCCCAAGGTGCTCTGTGGCTGCCAGCACTATTCCATTTGTCCTTGAAGATGCTGGCAGAAAATGTTGTCATCTGCTTGGGTTGTCTTTTGTGCCTACTGAGTGTGTACTGTTACCTACTCTAAATCTCTCTTCTCTTGGACTTGGACTTGTGAGTTTCACTTCTTTAACTGTCTATGAGACAGTTTTTTCTCCATCTTTACACCTCTCTATATTTTCCTCTTTTTTTTGTCTGGCTTGGGGTAGTTCTAATCTTTGTATCTCATTAGCCAGTACAGTATATGAATATGCAAAGGTAGACAAGCCAAACATATTTCTATATAAGATTGTCCACTAAGTTCCCCAAATCTAAACAAATCCGATGTAGCTAATCACTTAAATCTACTTGTCTGTGCTGCAGTTACAGAATAGATTCTGCAAATATACAGTGAAATATATACTACATAGTCAAAGGCGACACTATAAACTTCAGGAAAGTCTTCAAGTCAAAGTGTGCCACAGAAATTAAATGAAATTCTTATGAAACAGTTTCAGCATAATGTAATACAGTTGCCTACACTCATAATATCTACCATTTTCATAAATGTCACCCGCTATACTATGCAAGACTTCATGCCCCTTTCAAATTTTCATAAATCCAAAAGGTTCTCATTTACAAAATACATGTAAATGAATAATTCTACATGGGACAAGACTTACGTATGCCTTTCATTTTTACCTACCTATATGCCTGAATTATTGATATAAGTCTCAGAGAATTTTTTCTCCATGCACAACGTGGATTATCTATGCATACGCCTAAAGACAAAACAACATTGTAAAAACCTCCATCAGAGAGTGAGAGCGAGAGAGATGGAGTTTGAATATTTACAGTCAGTTAATGACATTTCCATTCTTTGGGCTTGTCAGAAATAACAAAGCCCTGCATTTACCCTCTGCATCTGCTTAAGTCTCTTTTCCTCCTCCCTGTGCCCCAAGTGGCTCAGAAATCCTACTTTATAGCGAAGAGGTGTCAGAATTTTAAACAGGCCCTGTCTTTATCCCCTGCTTCCCCGAGCTCTTTCCCTTTAATTCCTGGAAGACTAGGCCATGGTTGCCTTTTAACCCTCACCTGCTCCTCTGCTACAATAATGTTGGCTTCTCTCTCAATTCTGTGGGGGAGGAGGGGAACGAGGGGGAGGGGAAATGATGGAGAGAGAGGGAAAGGGGAGGTATGGGGGAGAGGAGAGTGTTCCAGACCGAAAAGAGAGACAGGGTTAAGATGGCTGGGAAAGGGTGGGAGGTGTGTGTGTTGAGGTGTTGAGGTAGGGGAGTGTCTGATGGAGACAGCAAGTTAAAAAAAAAAAAAAAAGAAAGAAAAAAGGAAGTAGGGACAGGAGGCATGGACAGACAGCAAGAGCTTGAGTTATATTATTTTCTGGTGGGACGCTGACTAGCCATTTATCACGCCTCACTGTGAAAACAAAAGAAGGAGGGAGAAGAATGGTGGAGAGTTTTTTCCATCTCTTGTCAGACAAACCTGATGACAAAGCACTATCCACACACCAGGTAACTTCCACATTGTGAAATTGGAACAACTTTATACAAAACCAAAATAAAATACTGTGTGTGTGTGTGTGTGTGTGTGTGTGTGTGTGTGTGTGTGTGTGGGGGGGTGGGTTGGGTGAATGGCCTACATGTTGGGCCAAATAGATGTATAACAGTAAGTATATTTGGCTGCATGAGGGAGTTATGTGAATGTGGGTTATGCATGGAGTATTTACTATTTAAATGACCATTCATAAAAGATTTTGTTTAATTTTGTTTAATTTACACATAATTTGACAACTGCTCTATTCAGTTGACTATTCTATTGTTCTGATCTTGACACGTGTTGAGAGGAAATAACACTAATATAAGTGTAAATATTATTATACCTGAGACATTTTTAAAAAAAAAAGACATTTATACTTTGCGTTGTCTAGAATTTGCTTGGCACTAAAAGGAATAAACCAGCAGAAGTTTCAAAATGAATTGTCTATAAATGATATTCTGCTGTATGAGTAATTGCCTGCAATTCACTCCCCTTTGAGTCAATCTCATGTGTGAAGTCAACGCTGTTAATTAGACCTGTTTTTATGTTCAGGGAACCAGCTGAGCCTGCCTCTTTCTCTTTCTCTCCGTCTCTCGATCTCTTTCTCTCTCTAGCATTTGTACTTAATTACTGAGGGACTGCTGTCTGCACCAGCGAGGCATAACAAAGAGATGTAATGCCATTAGCAAGCACAAAAAAAGGAGAGAAATTTAATCATTTCTCTTATTCTCAAGAGAGTAGAGTGGTTAAGATACACTTTGTTACTAGCTGTAATATTTCCCTATTTGTACTATTAGAATTGGTCGTTTAATTACTTGAAATTCTTTAGTCTGATTTGTGTACTGTATGTATTAAATGTGCAGAGCTTGCTCAAACTGAATGATAAAAACACTAACAGTGCTATAAATCCTTGGCATACTATTTTCTCAGAGGTTTGAACTTAATAAATCACAGAAAATGTATGTATTAATGATATATTAATGTTGACACAGTCGTTTGTCTGCTTGAAAGATGTAAACAAATGCTCTGTAGCAGTAAAAAACATTTTTGACAGTATTATAATATAAGATTAGATGTTGCTTTTTGAAAGGAACATGTGTACATGTGGACAATCATCCAATAAGTCTAGAGTTTGATATCCTCATTGGTGCGCTATTATACAGTATATGATGTCGGAAAAAGGGTGTTGCTAGTTTCGCAATATCCAGCAGGGATGAAACCCTCTGCTTTCTGATATTACATATGATTACTTTAAGTGAAAGTAATGCTTAAATTATAATGACCAAAGTGAAATGTGAAATGTAGAAAGATTGACATAAGGCACATAATGACACCTACTGGGTATTGAAAGTTGAATTCACACCACAGTGATTAGTTCCATTTGTTGATCAAAGAGCAGTGAGCGATAGTGCTGATATTGAGTGGCAAGATGAAGTGCACACGTGCACACTCTCCGTGCGCACACACGCTCGCACATACACACAGTGTGAGAGGAAGTTTTACAGGTTTTGACACTTTTGATTGCATTTCACACCACATAAGTCCACAGGACATGTAACGTGGAAATTATCCATTGATTACAAGCCCCTGCTCAAGGTTTTTATATGTAGTGAATTGAATCAGCCATAGCTTTGCTAAGCTCTGCAATACCTGCGGTTATGAAAGAGAGTTCATAATTTAATGCAGCCATAACAGCTTGAACAGCAAAAGCAAAGGCAATCATGTAGTTTGAACTCATATGTTTGGCTCACTCAATTCCCAGAGGTCCATGGCAATAGGTTTATTTTCTTGATTACAATAATGGCATTGATTTCTAAAAGATCATAGTTTTCTTTATTACATCTAGCTAGCTTTTATGTGATTTAATACATTTAAGTACAAAGATTGGATACATGTGTCATTATTGCACATTACTCAACAGTCTGTGATCTGAGATTTACACTGCAACTGAGAGCTTGTCCCTATGTCATCAGTCACAACATTAAGTAAATCAGTTACCAGTTTTAATGTTGTGAGTGATCAGTTTAAATACCAATGTATATATGTAATATATGTGAGTGTAAATACCAAGCGTTACAAATTGTGACAGTTCTGCATTTTTTTTACCAACTACTCTGTTTTTGGATAGATTAAGGTATGGGGCATTTTTCTAAATCTACAATCTTCTTTTTTGGACATTTATTACCTTTCTCTCTTTTGTAAAAAGCAAACCAAATTTTTTCTTGCATGTTCATACTCTTCCAAGACTTAATGGCTCATGATCAGCAATTTAACGGCTTTTGGTATGTAATATCTATGGTACCAACTAAATATACTGTAGCTGAGCTCACTTCTGGCTTTAGGCTGGACTCACTCCTTTTTCTGGTGTTGTTCAGGGTGGCAGGCAATGACGAGGTGGTGAATATACTCACAAGGCCCCAGCTGAGCTCTAGGTGTTGGAGATTGTCCAATCTGAGAAAGGTTCCCTCAATGCTAATGTGTGTTGCGGGGGTCTTAGGAAACCCTCCATCTCTGGACTCTAAACAGTAATTCTACAGTTAGCTTTCAGTGCTCACATTGACAACACAGCAGGAAAAATTTCGAGGTGAATGACAAGAACATCCTACCTCAGTATGCCTTGTTATTGCACCTCTGTCTGTAGCATGATTGTCTAATGGGATTAAATGTAAATGGTTAATTAGTCTACTTTGGCATCAAAACCTTACACCAAATTTTATCAGGGACTAGTGTTTGATCAGATGGCTGATGAGCACACATGGTAAAACTAAACATGCAGTGAGGGTGAACTGTGAAATGAAGAAGTAGGCTTTTTGGGCTTGTACTTAGTACTAGATCAGGTGTAGTTAATTATCAGTGGGCGTTGGACAGTGGCCAGTGGTGATGCACCCGTTGGTGATTTTCATGAACAGGACAAAGACTTTGGGACTGTCCTGGTTCAGGCCATTGTTGTGTTGCGGAGGGAGTTAAGACAGAAGGCAAAGTTGATCTGCGTTGTATTCCAACCTCCAATCAAATATATAATCACAAAACTTGGGTAGTGATTCAATGAAGAAATAAGCAGATCATATACAGTATGCAAGTTGTCAAAATGCCGGGGGCCTGGGCTCACCTTCCAGGATAGGATGAGGGGCTCAGATCTCCAGGAGGAGTTCAAAGTAGACCTATGGCACCGTCTCACTGAAAGAGATAAGCTCAAGGATGAAGTGAGTGAGTGCAGAAAACCTATGGATTTCCTGGAGAGAGCTTGAGGGATGTATAAGGCTACTAAGGCACATACTGTACGATTAGTAGTACGCACTACTATTAACGGTCAAATCATGGACAAACGCCTAATAATCTTTAGTCATGGGACATGCATATTCCTTAATAGCAACTTAAAATTAAAGGCTTAATCAGTAACTTTTTGACAACATTACTTACTATTTTGACGGAAAGACTGTGGCCTTGCTTTTTTAATGATGGTAAACCAATAATTTGAGGCTGAAGCACAGTGACTTTGGCATCTCCAGGGATTTTTTTATTCACACACTCATACAAACATGTACATACTGTGCTGGTAGACAATAACACATACATTTCAGCGCTATATAGTCATAACATCAAAATATCTTATGTCCAAACCTTTTGATTGATGGTCCACAGTAAAATAAAGCTATTTTAATTTTGGAGGCATCATGCAAGCTATATTAAAATTAGGGATTCCATTGATTTTGCTCCGAAAGTGTTTGAGGCAAATTCTATAAGTGTCTATGTTCCATATAAAGTGACAGTCCTACCATGCATGACTGCATTTTTACACTTTCGAATGTGTGACAGATTTCCATTCATCAAATGCTAAAATAGTACAACCTGCCAAAGGCAACAAAGGATCTAATGGATCAATCTGATCACACGTTTGAAGAGACACTTCAGGGTATGCTTTGTATGAATCGTTTGCATACATAAATGGTTAAGTTGAGTCCCAAGGATATTATTACAATCAGAATTAAAAGAAGGAGGAGAATTTTCATAATCTGTAAATGCTGGTGCTGGGGGATCGCCACCTACATGTAACTTGTGGAATGAGACATCAGGCTATGAATTAAAATAATGTTTGATTAGTAATGAATATTGCCTCTTAATTTACAAAAAAATAGCTGGAATGAGTTACTCAGAATCCGAGGCTATTTCTGACTAATATATTTTCATTGGAACAATTACGACTATAAAATTTGTTTCATTCTAATTCATGAAAAGTATCAGATATTAGGAATAAATTATAAACCATCAAACCAGATTAGAGACCTAATCACTATTCCATATTAATCAGAAACACCTGCTATTTAATATTTGCAGCATTATTAAAGATCTTACAAGTCTCACATTAGTTTTGTCAGAAGTCAGTGTCAATCATACTCATTCTGTTCTAGAAAAAAAAGGTGATCCACCACTACGACGAGTGCACCTAAATGCTAATACCAGACTGTATACTTTTACATCAATGCACTCCTTTGAGAAAAGACAGCTTAAATTATCAGTAGTAGAAGTAACTGACAAACTATCACTACAGTGCAGTTGATGCTGGTTCAGGCAGTCCTTTTCCTGTTTTGATTGAGGCCCTCCTTCATGCTTTAAGTCAGTCCTCCTTCCAGAAATTGAGCCTGGGGACAGATAGAATTAACACATGGAAGAAAAAAAAAAGAAAAGACATACACTTTGCCAATTTTCTCAGTAATCATCCAGTTTTTCCACCAGTCCACAGCCATTATACTATCATATCAAAAATAAGCAGCAAATGCTATATTGAGGTAAACCCTTTAAATCTGTTTCTTCATTATGTTGATTGGTCCCTGCCTATCGCTTTACATTGTTTATAAAGATGTTGGATCTGGATTGCATTCAGACTATACAGAAAATTATACACAGTGTCAGCCTGATTACATCCATATCTTCCCTCCAGATCTAACGCTGCATGTGAAAACAACATGCAAGTCAGCCTTACTGTACAGCCTCTTTCTAGACGTAAAATGTAACAGTTTAGATCATATGATGAGGTGGGTCATGGTCAGTGTCTCAAACTGCTGGATGGCTGCTGCTGTGTATTACATTAGCATATATTGAAACACCTCATTTTTCATTTAATAGGCATTAGTAAGGGTGACCTTTCACTCTAAACTACTAACGGGCAGTTTGATGATCTCGATTGCATGATAATTAGAGTAACAATAAATGACTCTGTAAGAGCATTAAATCATACCCATGTTACATGTCCATGGTAAACCATGTAAAATTCCCATAATGCCATCAGCAGTCATGCTGCTCTTTTAGTGTTAAAGTATGGACTATGAAGTTGCGGTCATGCAGTGAAAATTTGTTTCAAATTTGCCAGCAAGCCAGTAAGCAAAGTCAGTGACACGACACAGAGTGTTTACTACATTTCTGTGTCACAGAATACAAAAGAAATAACTTATTTTGGTGACCACAATGAGGTACATAGATTAAATAATCGGACTGACCTGAAGAATTACCCTTACTGCATGAGTCTGAGGTGGAGTGTGTCACTTGCAGTATGTTAAGAAATCAGGTGCATTTAGGTCAACCAGCACTAAAGCTGCACAGAATGACAGGAAACATTTTCCGTGTGTATGTGTGTGTGTGTGTGTGTGTGTGTGTGTGTGTGTGTGTGTGTGTGTGTGTGTGTGTGTGTGTGTGTGTGTGTGTGTGTGTGTGTGTGTGTGTGTGTGTGTGTGTGTGTGTGTGACTTTGTGTGTCTGTCTACTTTCACTTCCACATGTAAGATGTATAAGTTACTGGATGTTTAAAAGGCACAATGTATTCATTCAACTGCATTTCATTCAACCATACAATAAGTTCTTACAGTAAAGGCAGCAGTACAGTATAGTATAATGTACTTTGGAACAGCTTCGAAATGGGTGTGTTTCAACTGTATCTGTCCTTCCAGCTGAATTACAACCCTGAAGGAACAACAGTTCTTTGTGTGGAGTTGTCACAGAATGTGAGTGATGGTGTTTGGGCAAAACACACTCCTGCGTTAAACATGAGAGCACACACTTACACATGACTGTGTGCATATTGTGTGTACAGACGCTAGTCTTCGCCATAGTCTGCATCCTAGCTTAATCTGATTTTTGAGTAGGTCCATAAAGAGCTTCATTACTTATTATAATGGTACTAGTAGCAACTGAGCCAAACAGTGACTAACTTACAACCATAGTATTCTTTTTAGCCAATTTTTCCAAAATTGTATAACTTTCAAATATAACTTCAAATCTATCTATCTATCTATCTATCTATCTATCTATCTATCTATCTATCTATATGATATATACACACATACTTACAGTACTGTTATACCAGTGAAAAGAGACATCATTTTAGCTGTAGACCTAAAGTTATTATAAATGTAACTCTCATATCGACCGCAGTGAGTTGAAGTTGTGTCGTAACGGTAAAACCAATATGGTCCTGTACATCAATTTTGTGGGAAATATATAATGGCAAAAGCATTATTTATTTATAGAAAAATGATGCATACTGCTGTGTACAGTTTATTGTTACAGTCATGAGGTAAAACCCATAAAACAACCGCAGCTATGTATAGCCAATTTACTTACAGATTTATTAAAAATGAAACTTCAAAAAAAAAAAAAAAAACACAGTTCTCATTGAGACTAGTAGCCTATGGTCCTACAAAGAGCCTCTGTGTGTAGCATGGAGTGACGGTAAAAGGCATCCTTAGGAGGGTATCTTAAGGTCATCACCATCCCTCGCAGCTCACTGGAGCCATAAGTTGATAAATTCAGAGGGGCATTTGCCCTTCAAGCCGCACAATTTGCTAGCGGCCCTGCCTCTGTTAGGCCTGCCCTAATCTAATGCCAACTGTCTGCCTGTGAAGAAAAATGGAAAAATTGTTTGTGAAAAATGAGCGTCAAATCCTTTCCTCCGCCCCCAGCCCCTAATCAGAAATACGGTCAGCAGCAGCATTTATTGGGCCTGGGAGAATTTCTTATGTTTGGCCCTCTAAGGAGAAGTAAATGCAGGCAATTATAGATGAAGTGATTTAACATGCCAGCGCTCCTTTTCTACATAAGTGGCTCATTGTAAAGAGCAGGCTAAGGGTCCAGAGCATGCTAAGCACCCTATAGCAGTGCTGCTGTTATGACTTTGGCCATAGCAATAATTTTTGACAATTTCTTTAAATGGAATGTGACAAAGGACATTTTTATTCTGTACCATATTTCTTGGCTGGTATATGGAAATGGCTAGTAGAGAGACTGAAAATACGAACATCTCCACTTTCAGCTGAAGAAAAACCTTTGCAACTCCTTCTATCTGCCAGCAGACTCCATCTGTCCTCATCTGTGTGGGCTTCAAAATTTGTACTTAAAGAATCTAATTAATACAATATTTAGCAGGAAAGAATCTAGACAGCATATTAAAGATAGTCTCTCTTGCCGTTGCCATAATCATCCAGTAATTTCTAGTAAAATCAATTTGATATAGCGTAATGTTTGAGTGCTTATCCTGTGCACGTATGAGTGAATATTGACAAATGTGTGCTGTGTTGTTCTTTCTCCAAGAGCAAAGTCTCACAGCACGGCAGTGGCTTTGCCTCATGTCTGCCTTGGACATGCTTCACACAAACACACATGCAGACACACAGGGCAGGAAACATACACCAGACACACAGTTGCAGACAGACCAATACACTCTCACACGTACACACAAACACCCTTACACTATAACTTAACACCCCAATAAGCGCCTCTTCTGCATGCCTCTGCCATAACTAACTGGATTAGTCAGCCACAATCGATTTGGCACATGCTATCAAAACCAAACAGCCAATCTCCTCTCCCCCGTCCATCTCAGCACCCCACTCTTACTTCCCCTCTCTCCCCACCCCTCATCCCCTCCTGTCTTTTGCTCCATGCCTACTTTCCTTTCCCTCTCCTCACTCCATCTGTCCTCCCCCCACTCTCCCTCCATCCCTCCTTTATTGGTTCAATAGCACTATTTCTCCACCTCCCCATCGCTCATTTCCCTCCATGCCTTGCCCCATCCTTCCTTCTTTTGTCCCAACACAAACTATCAGTCTAAGCAGCCATATGCTTCTTTTTAACCCTCCTTTCATTTCTTGATTCCTCCTCTCCTTTCCTTCCCTCAGTGCTTCCATTACTCGTGTATCCTTCTTCAACTCATACCATTCCTCTACCTGTTTTAACATTTTCACACATCCATGCATCATTACTTTCTTTTCTCCATCCACTCTTCTGCCTATTGTCCTCTCACACTCATCCTCTCCCATCTCCTACCTTTTAAAAAAAACTTTTCCTCCCTCCCTCTTTTCCCTCATCTGTCCTTCACCATGACTTCTCTTCCTGTTCTCAATCCTTCCATGCCAGTGTGCCACTGCTCCTCTCCTCTTCACCACACATTCATCCATCCTTTCTTTCACTTCACCAGCCAAATCACTCTCTAACAGATGCCACACTCATTCAGTTGGTCTCCCAAGTGTATGGGTGTGTGCCTGAATGAGTGTCTGTTGTGTCTTCATAATTATGCATGTGTCTGCGAGGGAGCACGTGTGGGCATGTGTGCATGTGTGTGTCTCAGTGGAACAGGCCTGGCCAAGGCTAATTGCTGCCTCCTACCTGGTGGTGACAGGCCTAATCAAGGATGATGAGCTCACTGCTGGTCTCTCTCTCTCCTTCTCTTTCAGTTACTCTCTCGTTCTCTCTCCCCTCTTTTGGCAGAAAAATAGATAGACAGCCTCCAGTCCCCCATTATGGGTTGTTTTTGGAGAGCAGAGGAGGATGGGAGGATGATGGCAGGGGGGAGGAGAGCAGGAGGGAGAAAGAAGGACAAGGCTTTTCATTTCAGCTCTCTCCTCTTAAGGGGACAGCATGGAAGCAAAAATTGGCCCGAGTGCTTGAGGGGTTGAGGTACATAGGTTGCAGCACAATGGGCCTATTCACCTCCTCTCAAATAGTGAAGAGGCCAAAATTATTGGATGAATGAATAAATGAATGAATACATTTTGTTTCAGGGTGTTTTGGGGGCAAGGTGAGGAGATGGGACGAGAAGGGGTGTATATGCATGCATGTACATGTGTGTGTGTGTGTGTGTGTGTGTGTGTGTGTGCATGTGTATGTGAGAGACAGACTGTGCGTCACTGGCTTTAAGGGTATGGCTATCCAACAACTGCCTCTTGTTGTCCAGAACTGCTTGAGTCTAGGATAATGGCATTTGGCCTCAACAGCACCATAACAGATGTGTGTGTGTGTGTGTCTTTCTGAGTGCATGAGTAAGTGTATGTATGAAACTGATTGCAAAGCACCTAAAACTGTATATGTGCGGATGATGTGTCAGCTCAGAATAACCACACAAATATAACAATTTGCAGGCTTATAAGGAGTCATACAGTCTCTCTTTTTCCCTCTCACCCTCTCTGTAAGACAGTCATATACAGAATTGCTGATACACTTGTGCATGTATCTAATAATGGTCAGAGGTCAAGGTCAGGTGGAGACATGGTTTAGATACAATGTTGAACTTGACCTAGTTTGAGGAATCATCTCTGGAAATATCCTGATGCCCACTGAAAACGAGTATGGACATAATGTGTAAGACAAAAAAGAGAAAATTAAATTAAATTTAAGTAAATGATAATGAACCAAAAAATGTTCATTTCCTTTTTTTTCATTCATTAAAAGAAATATCAACAACTGTATTTGTTTATTTATTTAGTTTTCAATTTACTGCATTTGATAACCGTTTCCTGGATGTTACAAAAGTTTGAACCTCACAAAAACACTACATATAATGATCAAACATGTACATTCACGGGAATTTTTTTTTTTCTATAAATTGCAAATGGCTGACTTTTTTATTTAAAGAAAATTTCTGTGGGGCAGTAATGAGTCACATAGTACGTCTTCCACTCATCCAATTTTGTTATCTATTACAATACAAATCTATTGAGACTTGTTAGAATCTTTCCAAAATCCTGGCCTATCGTTTTCCTAAAGCTCAGAACAACAGGACTGTGTATACTTATCCACGAAATGAGATCACAAATCATTAAAAAACTAATCAAAGATGGGGAATTTTTTTACCTTGACAGCACATTTCGTCTTTTTTAGACTCTTGTTTGATTTTGTTTTAAACAGCTAGTTCTGTCCCTTCTTTCTGTCAGGGCTATATTTGCACAGAACCAAACAAGACTCATTATTATTAAACCATTTCCAAGAGATTCATTTTTTAACATTTCTGTGAAGACCTTTAGTGGAAACTTTGAAGAAACAATCATAAAAAACATTTAGAATTTTTCCAAAAAGATATATTTAGTCACAATTCGGAGATGTATCACGAAAAGAAGCATTAACCATAAATATATTACATTCTGACTATATCCCACACCCAAGGAATTACATCAGATTCAGGTTCTTTATTAATTTCTCCAATATCCAAACATCAAAACCTGGAAAAATCCCATTCCCGTTTTTACACGTTTTGAGAGTAATATGTTTAGACCTTTAAAATGATTCCTGGTGGAAGGAAGAACTTCATCGTGATGGATTTGGCTGGAAGCTCTTCATCCAAGTATATCTGTCATGTGTGTGGTGCTCTCTTTCTTTCTTTCTTTCTCTTTTTTCTCCCCGTCTGCTATTTATCTGACCTCTCCTTCTCATATGCTGCTTTTCTGTCTTTCCTCCTTTCCCTTTTTTGTGCTTTTTCGATCTCTTTCTATGAAATTCCTTCTCTCATGATCTCTTTCTCTCTCCCCCTCTCTCAGACCACCTTCCATTTTCTTATGTATCTCTTGCTCTCTGGCGCTTGTTAAGTAGGAGCAGGATTCACATGGATGAGTATCTTTAAGTATAGGCCACCCCTGCATATTGAGGTATTATCTGGCCTCTTTGAATCAAAGGTAATCGGTGATTGCATAGATCTGTGTGGAGTGATCTGCTGGAAACTTTTAATTTATATTCCAGACTATCTTAGTTGAAAGAATATTACTTATGCTGTGTGTTTAGGTGGTGTATGAAGAAGAGTGAATGTGGTGTATGGTGAGGATACATGCAATGGAATTTACATGGATTGCATACTGACATTTGCCACAGTCATGACGTGGTTGATATTGTTTAGATGCCCCAAAATTACAGCCTTTAAGCCTCGTTGCTTATTCTATTACTGTTTTACTGTTCTTAGTATATCAATTTTTGACTTTTCTCAGTATGTTAAGGTGCTAATCAGTAGACCGTTTTCTTTTCTGCTCTTTTCTTTTGCAAGAAAGTGGGTAAATCAAACCTTTGTTCTGTCTGACACAACAATGAAATATTTTTTTGATATATATTCTGACAAATAGCTTTAGACTGAGATTTAGATTTAGCTCATTTAGATCATGGAAAAAATAAGATTCACAACAGATTACTGTATATAGCAGACCACAATATATGTCAGTAGCTACTGACCCTTTCTTCCTGTTGTTGTGTAATAATTTTTACTGTTTTAATTATATGATTAATGCCCCTCCAATGGAAGTGAATCATTTTTAGACCTTGAAGCACAAAGAAATAATGTTTATGACCTAATCAAATATATGACTGTGGTTGTAATAAAAATTCATAATTTCCCCAGTGCATGATATTAGAGAGACATACACTTGGAATCATAATTTCTGGTTTGCATATGAATAATGTGACTGTGGCTTTGAAGCTGGCCTGTAACTCATCAGATAATTTAGGAGAGACCAGGCAAGAATTGTGAAAAGATGACTTCATCTCTAATATGCAAACATGCTAATGCAGTAACACTGGAAAATATTTAAGTAAAACAACTTACAATATCTTTCTTTCATGCTAAATTAATATCATGCACAGTGACCATTTATCCCTAGTGACTGGTATGGAACCAAGCTTAGTTTAACTGTTTTTAATTTTATGTTGGTGAGCTGATATCACTAGTTTATGTCTGACTGTAAACATTGTTTCAATGTCATTTGTTTCTATAAACCTCTATAAAAGGTTTTGGTAAAGGCAAGTGTCTTTTCCCATGATGCTAGAATTAGAGAAGGGCAGACAAGTTTATTTTTGACTTCTCATAATCACATAGTCAAGCATGTGTTTGCAGAAAATAAAATAAAAGGAATAACTAAAACAACTCCACAGCGATGCAGTTTTCTGTGATACAGCGAATACTGGAAACAACAAACAAAAACATCATTCATACTTACCACATTTACTCTAATCCAGTTTATGTTTGACTATATGAATTCAGCTTGTAGATTTTTCCAGCAACTCACTGAAACCACAGGGACATCAGTGCAGCACATACTGAACGTGCACATCAGTGGTTCCCCATACATTCATCTGCAGAGCAGACGATGTGTGCATGGGCCCATTAGGAACTTTAGGACCTTAAGGGGTGTTTTTGATTGTCCATGGCACTTGATTTAGCTGCCTAATCTCTGCAGCTTTCAACAAAATGCAGTGACAATATTAGATGTGGGTGCGGTTTGTATATTTCCATGGTCAATAGATCTTTCCATTAATGGGAATCAGGGGCATAAGGGGGAAGTATACAGTGGTGTTCTCCCACAGGACACAAATCCACTTCCCTTTGAATGAGGGTGCTTTTTCCACACACCGAAAAACAATCATAAGAGTATCAGAGGGAGAGCGAAGGGGAAAGGTAGACTGGTCCAAATAGGAATTTAAAGTGCACTCTACTCCCATACATTTCACAGAGCTTTTTTTGATGTGTATAAAGTTGATGGTTGAAGACACTGACCGCAGTGAAACAGGCATTCATAGGAGTACTGGGTCTCCTCAAATATTACATTATGGAACACTCCAGTGATAATAAAACTTTCCTTTTTGCTCTCACAGCAATAACAGAATCTAAACTGCACCGCACATGAAAGACTACAGCAGAGTCAGGTCCATCAAACCTAATTGATTCTACTATGTCTTCATTTCCAAGGAAAAATTTGTTGGGTCGGTGAGAATGATAGAGGGCTTGATTTATGAAGCACAAAGCAAGGAGATGTGGGTGTTGCAGGTTTAGAAAATTTGATCTCGGATCAAGCCCCACCACTGTGGAGATAAAAGCAAAAAAGCAGAGGTTTTGTACTTAAATGGATCATGTTTATGGCTTGTGTCTCACAAACCACAGTGTGTGTGTGTGTGTGTGTGTGTGTGTGTGTGTGTGTGTGTGTGTGTGTGTGTGTGTGTGTGTGTGTGAGTGTCTGTATGTGTGTGTGTGTTTGTGTGTGTGTGTGTGTGTGCATGTCACCGAAGCTTTTCAAATACAGAGCTCAAATCAGTGGCCTGAATTGAAGTAACCTTGAACGGCTATCAAAAAGAGACCCTAATGATTTAAAGAGCTGTTTACATCATCAACATACTGACCTTCTCTTTCCACCACTGGAGCTTGTGTTTGTGCTTGTGTGTGTGTGTGTGTGTGTGTGTGAATGTGTGTGTGTTTCCTTGTAATGTGCATGCATGCATATGCGTCTACAGGTGTTTGTTATGCATATGTATGCATGCCTGCATGCAGGCACCATTTGCCACAATAACAGACAAAAATGAATTAACTTAGAAATGAATGAAATAAAAGTGTTGCCTACACAGAGATATTGTTTAGCCTCTGGCTAAAAGCTGGGACCTCAGCTGTGAGACCCAGAAGAGCCACTAATAGAGCAATTAATGGATGGGAAAAGGAATTGTCAGCCTCAGTTATTTTTTCCATGTGGTGATATAGTTAAAGGTAATAAATAATAATCCATTTCCACATGTGAAAGGTTTAAAATATTGCAGTAAATGATCATGAGTAATGTTATGAGGAAAAATGCCTATATATATTCCTAAAAAAAATAGAAAGTAAGCCAGACAAAAGGTGACATTTGATTTGACAGGCACATGACAAGGTGATGTTTGAAAGAGGCTAATGAAATGGAGGAAGTAAAACATGGCCGTAGTTTAGGCAGGATCATGGATTCCAACTGAGAACTTCCAGACTCCACACACACACACACCCCCACCCCCCACCTTTGATACACTGCCTCTGGTGATGCTTTTTATGACAGAGGCCAATAAAGCCTAAAGTACAGAATGCTAGTCTTTTTCAAGTCAGCCTTATGCCATAGGAATCCCGCACCTGCTTTCATGTCCTCTTCCTCTGTCCTCTCTGTTGGGCTCAGCCTGTGTGTGTACTGTCCGGCTGGGGGAAGTGATAACTCAGCCTAAGCCCAGTCAAACCAGCTTAATTCTCCCTGTGTCAGAGTAAAGCTTCAGAATCTTCCACTTTATGCTTAAAAAAATCTGAATGTTCATTTGGCTTCTAGCAGTGAGGTGGAGCATCATCTAAGGAAGGAGATTCTCTCTTACTCCCTTTCCCTTGCTTTCATTATAAATATTCCATGCTATTGGTCTTGTTCTTTGGTTTGACTTCTTTCCTTGCAGAAATTTTTTCTCACTCTCTGGTTTCAAACTTTCTTACATTTTTATTTTTCTGTCTTTCCTTTTCGCTTCCTGTCTAGTATCGACTTGCAGACATTAAATAAGGGCTAAAGCTTTGACTGGCATTTTCCAGCAGCTCCCAGCTTTGTGAATCCTGTCTGCCCATCAAAAAATAGTAAAATGAATTCCTCAGCATTTGATTTAGTCATTTCAAAAGGCAGATTAAATGAATCTCTGTGACACCAAATCCCTCTGTTCCAGGAAATTGGAGCTAAATTTATTTAATATTAACAGGAGCTTTTATATTGCATCCCCATATCCCCAATTCCCCTTTTTTGTTCACTTTGCAGCATTCTGCTTTGTAGAATCAGGGGATGTGTTCCTTTTTTCATAGGACCTGAATCGTTATCCCTTTTAAACTCTACTTTCACCCCTTGAGTGTAGGAACTGTGAAGATGTAGTTTACAACATATCTGCATTACATCGATTACATGTAATACATCAGTGGTAAATATTGAATATGTGCTTGGTCATTGTTATCTGCCATTTGTTCCACACCATGCCACTTCCCTAAGACGTGAATATAGAGGAACAGTGAAAAATCAAAAATGTTACAGCAGCTTTAATCACATTCAATACCTCTGAGTAAACATGTTTTGAATGAAGAGCATTCATTAGGGAATGACAACTATGAATTTTAACCCAACCCAAGCATTCATACTGGAAACAGCCCTGCGTTAAATCAGCGCGAGTGGCTGTGTTGGTGAGGGCATGTTGTTTCAGGTACCAGTGAGACAACAAAATACAATGCATGAAGTCCACTTAGAGTAGCAGATTAATCTGTTTAAAGGCATATCAGACACCAAAACACTGCACAATGATTTGTAATACTCACGGACAGGATTCTGCAAAAGTTATCACGACCGCAACATTTTATCTTTTGTCAGAATGATCACGAGGTCAACAGTAAAAATATGACCTTCACAAAGGCCAGCAAGTACACTCTACGTAGTTGATTTTCCAATGCAGAACTTTGCCAGTTGATCAATCAGGCTCAACCAGGCAAAAGTTGAACCTGGTACAACTCTTTTGCTGAACAATCCTGTTTTTTTTTCCGACAAAGCCCTCTGCACTAACAACCCCCCTGCACCTCCAGACTTGCTCCGTTCAAATGAATGCATATTTTTCCATAGAGAACTATCGTCACTCTGAACACAGCCTAACCCTATTAACACCGGAAAGATGCTCCAAAGGCTTCTTCAAAACTAGTGGTTGGTGTCTTACTTGGCACTAATGGCACCAAACTGCTGGATATAAGGAAGAACTGTACTGGTTTCATTGCAAGGTAAATTAAATTCATGCTGCCATGACATAAAGAAGCATTGTTTAGGATGTGAGATCCTTCACAGTTGGAAATTAAACTCTACTCACAATTCTTTCTGTTGTAGTGTTCATCCAACAATTTTGCTTTAAGGCCGTGATGGACTTATTTGACAGTATTTGAGACTGTGTGGATTTGGGTAGTTTAGGGAAGTCCAAATGTAATATATAATAACATACACAATGCAATTTCTGTTTGAGATCCTTCTTGTGTGGTTCCATTTCAGCAAAGTCAAATTACATTACAACACACATTATATTTATTGAGGCTTGTCTTTCCACAATCTGTAAGCCCTTTGTGAAACTTTAAGAACTGATTCAAATATTTTCAACCCAGTCTCAAAAAAATACTTGCATGTCCATTGAAAGACAATGTAAACATTTTATTTGCTGTCCAGGCAATTCCCTCCCTAAAGCAATTTCAATGTAAGTGATTGGGACAAAATCCACAATCTTCTGTCAGTACAAAAATTAGTTCTAATGTTCAGCAAAAGCTAGTATGGGGTTTCAGAAGTCCGAGTTAAATAAACTGAGTGGGGATCTTCCTAAGTTACAGTCTTCTTAGTAGAAATTCCTCTTTTGTGTTATTATCAAACTGCTTTGGCTCAGCAAGGAAAAAAGATTGGAACTTTTTCCTAACTAAGTAAAAAAAAAGGAAAAAAGGGGGGACTAGCATGATAACCTGTAAATAAATAAAACGTACATGAAATGCATTACATAGATAAAAGCCAAGGTCTTTTTCAAAGCTACTACCCTCTGAAATTAATGAATGCATGTTTGACTACAGGGCATGTCTCTCTAACCTCACCATTTGCCTTAATATCCCATCTACCGCAAACTGGGCAGTGAACACAGACCCTAACTGTCAAGAACAAAAGCAAGTAGAATTGAAATATCAAGCGCTTGTTATTGGACCCTGTGTTCATTAGTGTCTACAGTGATTGAATTATCTGAGACTACATTGTTGTTCAATAATTAGCTTATTAGCATGGAAGCCACAGCACTGGAAGGCCAAGCAATCAGACCAACAATTAGCCATCAACGTAAAGACAGTGAGATTGGGGGCATACAGCAATGGTGGCTTATGACAATAGTGGTCAACTCATTTCACTTACAGTCAATTAGTGCTTGGCCTAATTTGATCAAAAGGAAAAGGAGTGATTAAACAATGATGGACTGTGAATAACAACAGCATCTATTTTAGTTTGTTCCTGCTGTAGTGATCTAGAAACAGGTTACTTCACTTGGCTGATTGAACATTTGGGGATGTTATTTTTAGCTGTCATAAGAATCCTAAACCAAGCTTTTCTTTCCAAAATGTTGGAAATTTGAATAATGAAAGTATTTCATTTTCATTATATCCACGTTTTTTTTTTTTTCTGCATGTTCACATTATGTGTTTGCATGTTTTATGTCTCGTAGTAGAGCACATTAATTTGGTGTCCAGATGCTAACACTAATTTTGTGATGTGCATATATATATGTGCTGTTTTATGCATGTTCTGAGTGACATGCAAATAGAAAATATATGTTCTGTTGGTATATTTGTGGGTTTGGTGTCCATACAAAATGTAATATCCCCAAATTTTGATTTAGCTTTGACTTCATTTTGAATAAATCTACAGCATATAGTGAAATGTTTGTCTTGTCTGACTGGGGGAATTGCTGTCCCAGAGCCTTGTCATCGAGCCAGATCAAAGACACAGACATAGTGTTTTTCTTCTGTCTGTACACTTTTCTTGAATTGTAAATCAACCTGTATGCCATCTTCTCACTGTAAGCCCCAAGCTTGATCATAACTAAAATGCCAATTATTTTTTCATTGCTATAAAGCCTCATCATGAAAATCTCAAACACATCCACACACCTAATGAGATTGAGTCATTCGGTGTTGGTTTAAGAACCAGTGAAGATTGCACAGGCATAATCACATCTCTGAGAGGCTAATTTCTGTGAGCCTGCCAGGTCGGCACTTTGTTGTTCATAATGGTTGTTTTTTTGTGCAGTGAGACTGCAACAAAAGGACATAACCTGTACATTATCGAAGCTTTTCGTAGCAAGTGTGGGCACAGAAAGAAGTATAGACATGCATAACAATCCCAAAGGGCTATCTCAAAACAAAAACTCCACCTTATAACAATGCCTAGGTTACAAAGCTTTGTGCGGTACATCACAGTTTTTTCAAAGGCATCCTCCAATTTGCACAATACATTTTTTCAGAGTAGTTCATCTCACAGTTATCCTTTTATTAAACTCACATGAGGGCTCATGCAAATGTGCTACGCTTTGAGGTACAGCCAGCACATATCCCAATCTCCTGATGATTGTGAGGGATGCGTGACGACGCGCATTACTAATTTCACAGCCAAGGCATTTACTTTGCCCACGGTGGAAGAAATCAATAGAGAAGCAGATACTGTAGAGAGAGCAAGCAAAGCAAGTTTCTGCATCTTCTCTTAGATTTTTTACATGGCTTCCATACATCTGCAAGTGACAGTATCACCATTCCAGGAAAAGAAGATGGGATGCAACTCAGAGAGGTGTAGTAACTCTAACCCACAAAAATGGTTTTAAATATATAAGCTATTGAGCAACTGAAAAGATCACAACAGCATGTAATACTGTGAAGTTTTCGTGTGATGTCATTCATTCCGAGGGAATCACTGTGATTAATGGCTTTGCTCATGGAAAAGTAAATATGAACAATATTTTCGCAGAAAGTTCAGCTGGACCCATGAATTTGTGCCATTGACCAGTAAGCCATCCTGATATTTATGACCTTTGAGGGGATGGAAAGCCATAGAATCCAAACTGAAGGAAGCTATTGTAGCTTATCAGCTGTTTTTCACCATAAACTTTTATCTAACCCTCCACTATCAAAAGTATTAACTGCTCCACAAGAGAGCAGTGGTTTGCAGACAGTTATGAGACAGAGTCGATGGTACAAATCAATCTTTTGAATAAACTGTGAGAACTTATTGTCCTGTTAGCGACAAAGCTCAGCTAATGCGTGTGCTAACTGACTGTTAGCTAATATCTTGTCCTGCGATCTGTTGATAGTAACTTGTTAGAATTATTAAATTAGGTAATTGGTTCATGAAAATTCACATTTGGCTCAATGTGATTCAGTGCTGCCTTGATGTGAGTTCTGCCTGTCCTTCAAGTGGTACTCTCATTGAATAGTATATACTCCTAATACCTTGTTCAGACTATGAGTTCTAGCAGGGCAACTCTTTTCCCTTTCTGCTCCTATCAGTTTGTGAACAGGCAGACCCACCAGATGTTCTTGCCAACAACATCTATCAGCAGCTTGTATGAAGGTTTCAAGGAGGCAGGATTATGAGAATAACAATGGAGGGACCATGTGGGTTTTGTACACTGGAGATTACCAATACTCCAAACACCTTTACACATCAATATGAACATGCAAACTTATTAAACAGGCTATTTGTTGGTTATCCAAAACACCTGGAGATTTGCTTCACGCAAACCATACTGTGTGAACACAATAACATCTTGAGGTGCAGTCAGACCAGAAAGGACAGGGTGAAATTTACTGGCAGCTCCTTGGTGTAAATTTTGACCTTCATTTGATCAGAAATTTCTCTTGAGATCAACACCCTTCTTCGACAGTCTCCTTTCCAGGAGGGACTACAGTTATTGGGGTTTGTGATTTGCCTGCTACCATTAGCATTTTACAAATTCATCATTTATCCATGTCCCAACTGTCAAAAATTTCTTGGATATTAGCAAGTCTTGTTAATTCGCAGATCAAAGTTCAGCCACACTGAACACTGTAAGGTGAATAAAGTGAATCTATTCACAACAGGATACTATCTTGGCCTCTCCTTCATTCAAATTTATACAGAAACAATAAAAAAATAAACAGAAAAATGCAATTGTACACAGATATATTTTATAAATATAAACAAGCAATCTTCCCCCTACATCTTAGAATGCCCCTCACATCTTTTAAGATTTGCACCAGAAACACAAATGCAAATTTCAACAAACCCTCTCACATAAGAGGTGAGTGGGGGCACTCTGTGGAGTCATCCAAGGGCCAGTGGAGGGATTGATTGTCTATTGGGCGGAGGATTACAGATTCCTGTGTTCAGCCTCCCACTGTTCAATTGAGTTTGTTCTGCCATGGCTAGATTATGGAGCTAAATCTGAATACATCATGTATCAACAGTTTCCCTGTGTTAAGAGCACCCAAATGACACCTCAGCAGGCAGAAGATGTGAGTGGGTAAGCAGCACACATACAAGGACGCACACACAAATGCTCACACACAGCATAAAATCATAGGCACACATTTTGACTCTTTTTGTAAAAACATGAATATGTATACACACACATTCACACAGCCTGTAAGCAGCTTAAGAAGTAGTGTATTTACTAAAGATCCTTCTATACAAACACACACACACAAACACACACACACACAAACATACACAAACATGATAGATATATACTGTACTGTCCAATAAGGTCACAGACTCCATTTCTCAGGTAGGAAAACATATATGTGCAAGGCAATATCCATATGTATAGTAGCGATGAAGATAGGTTGAAAACTATTTTTGATATTGTTAAGAATGTTGAACTTCTATAAAGCTGAAACATTTTTTCCAAGATTTTGTTGCCTTCAGCTATCCTTGGAAATGTGCAGGGATTCTGGCAAGCATCATTCATCCAAACGTGCAATTCACTGTAATTGCCAATCAATAGGATATGAGATTCAAAATAATTTTGATTTATTCCATATTATAACTTATATCATTTATAACAATGATAAGAGCTCTACCATGTTCACAGCTGGCATTTAACATATAGCACACATTGTGCGTGTTAGTAGTGAAGTTAGAAGGCATCCCAAAACATTTGCTTTTAAAATGTAATTTATTCCTGCACTTTTTTCCCAACTAGGATATATAACATTTTGGACTAAAAATCTTTGGAAATGCTATTATAGACATGCCCTTTAGAACAGTTTTGGTCATGACAGCCAATTTTAAACACAAATAGATGGCATGATAATTTGCCAGTTACTTTATTGTGTATTGACAGTGCAAAGAGAATCAAAGCGGAATTACACACAAAAAAAGAAAGCTTAAGCACAGCAGGGCAGCAACATTCAGATAAACATCATTCTCCTACAACTGCTTTCCCCAAGATTCTTCTCTTGTCCTAATGTGTTAAAAATCTATTAAAACAAAGTCAAGCAGCAAAAGAACACTCCCAGCAATTCACGTACAATTCTCCAGAGCACCACCACCCAAGATAAGGCCCAGGACGTTTGAGCCCTGCTCTAAATTAGCAAATCTCCACAGTGTGGGCCACACTTCAAAACAGCAAGACACTCATAAAACATAGTCCTAATTGCTCTGTCACATCAGATACTCTGTCCCCAATGTACTTTATTTCCCCCTTATTAAATGCTAATATCATTCCAAGAAGTTTGCAATAATGTATCTCTCATTAGGGCCAAAACAGTCCACAATAACAAGAGAGAGAGGAGCAATTAACTTAAACACACCTCCCCTATAGATTCAAAGCCCATGCCAAATGGCCTTTATAAGACAGAAGAGGAAAGAAAGATACCCACCAATTTATTAAAAAATACTATGTCCATTAATGGCTCAGAGACTGATTTGCATAATTTTGCATTCCCTCCACATTAGCAAGTATTGTTTTCCCAATATTTTTTTCTGCCCTTGGGTTTTAGTCAGGATACAGACTATAAATCTATGATAACTTTGACATCACTTTGCAGGCACTTTTCAGCAAAAGCTTTAGCTTGGCAGCAGAAACAGTTGTGTGTCTATTCAGTATATGTCATTCCTCAATGAGTTTCGTATCTGACCTAATTATGTTTGTTTATAGCATAAAAATGTGTTTAAACGCACCTCATTACTTAGTAAATGACTGTTATGGTTATAAATACCAAAAGGCCAAAGGAGAGAACAGTAGTTATTTGGAAATTACCGCACATAAACAATGTTATGATTGCTGTGTCCACTGATTTGCCATCCTTGCAAGATGCTTTTATCTACAATGCCACTGATAGCTTCCAATCTGAAAGGCAATGTCGCTTCTGAATGAAAAACTGAATAGCCATTCAGTAAGTACAAAACAGGTGGATTTCTCTCATTCCCTTTCCCCTACAAATCATACTGAAACAGGTTCACAGAATAGATGAATGAAAGAGAGATTACAAAAATATCAAATCTCTAGAGCGAAAATTATGGCCAAAAACAGGAACGTTTAACAAACGATTAGGCTGAGTAGTACTAGGAAGACCAACAAAAACATATATTTTGGTATTTCACTTTATCTCTTATCAACCTTCTGTGAATTGAATATGTATTTATTTATTCATTCATTTTATTTCTAATTGGTATGTGCTTTGGAATAAAGCACTGCCTCGTAATGTGTTTGTTTCTTTGACCAATCAGTTATATAGCGAAAGCACTACATTTTATAAAATTCACACACTTATGGATCGTTATAGTGATTCATACTTTGTCACATACTTTGCCACAGGATCATCTACCCCTAGATGAAGTTAGACATGCCACTGGTAAAATGCTACTCATAATATTCAGTCATCTCAGACCAAAAACCGAGCTTGCATGTAATCATTCTGTTGTATGCTTCTGAAATGTGTCAGGTCAACACAGTATTTATATATAGTACGTTCTCAGGCAACAGCTAGAAGACAACCAAACAAAGCTTGGATGTGTGTGGTCTTCAAGAGGCTACTGTCAATACCACTGACTTGGCCGTTAAATGTGTGAGATAAAGCCTTTGCCTTTACCCCAGGCAGCCTGATACACAAAATCATATTGAGTTTCAACAAATAATGAGCTGCTCTTTAGTGAAATTCTGAATGGAGGACACAGATTTTGAACACATTTATAGGTTAATAGCAATGTGAGGTAAAATAAGCTATGATACAGCTAACATCTGCCAAATCCTAAAGTCTAACCTTCCATGCTGTCTTCAGTCAATCTATGCAAAGAGTTAGAACTTTGGAGATTTGCCAACTTTATGCAGTGTCAAAAGAAAGTGAGGGAGATGTTTCTTGGAGCGTGAAATATATGCTCTTCTTTTCTCATCTCTTTCCTGTTATATCTTTCCTGTAACTCTCTGTCTACAATGACTTTCCACAATAGCCCCAGGAAGAATGACCGCACTATCTTAACAGACAAATAATTTAATAATGTCCTCTGTCCCTACTTATTTGCCATGACATCATGGCAGCAATGGGGCCAGACAATGGACTGACTTTATAACTTTACATGCATGTTATTTGTTTAACAGCCTGTGGGGGGCAGACAAGACCTGTGGAAGCAGGCATACTATAAAAGAATCATTTCAGCACTCTATGGTGAATGCAGGAGAAGTTTAATTTTTACCACTCTTTTCTCTTCAGCCTTAACAAGTAAATAATAATTAAAAAAAAATCCATCCATTCCATTCCCATCAATCTTTTATGAAAACATTTATTTTTTACCATCATGTTATAAAGGTCAGGGTTATGTTTAGTCATTTTATTGAACATGCAAGTATTACATGTTTAAAAGAATCAACCTTATCATTGACACAGCAAAGATTTCAATTAGTTCATACCCTTATTAATATTTTTCTTTTCATTATCTCTGTCTCTCAGTGTCTCAATGAGTGCTGCCCAAACTCTATGAACCAATGCTCAGTTTTGTGATTAAAGACTTAATTCTTCCTTTTTCTTCCTTCCTTCTTTCTTTGCCTTTTCCATAAGGAATCGCAGTGATTCAGTCGGCACACTTAATTGATCATCTAATCTTTTGTTCTCCCTTTCTGTATTTTAAATCAATGAACCCATATGTATACATTTTGATTCAAGTTATCTTATTATTCTTTTCTATATATATCTTCTTCTCTTTCACAGTGTGACTCTGTGGGCTTTCAGCTTCTCATGTGTCAGTCAACAAAATGCCCTCATTAACCCCCTGTGTTATACCTTTATTCTTCTTCTATTCAAGGATTTAGAATGGTAGCTCTCCCCACCTCCTCAGCCACAATGCCTCCTCACGACTGTGAGGAGATGTCATGTGATTATCCTCAGTGGCCAATAAGAACCTGTGGTAGAATAATTGTGGCGATTATGCTTCCTGGTGCACCTGTGTAGACCTGTTATCTTTTTTTCATTGAATGACTAAGTCACCATGTGAGCATTTGTGTGTGTGTGTGTGTGTGTGTGTGTTTGTGTGTGTGTTTACGCGTGTGCACAAGCCTACACTGTGCATTTACTGTAAACAAATGCATTTGTGTGATGGTGTGCATGTGTGTGTCACATTTAGAGAATAGACAGTATTTTCACAGTTCATACTTCTGCATGTGAGTGTGTGCATTCTGGCCAATGACATGGTTGTGTGTGTCTCTGTGTGTCACAGTGGTGTTTACAGAGCACCGACTGAGTTGGAGAGCCCCAGTCTTAATTAAAGTTACAGATAGAACACAACATACAGAGAGATCAGCATGAGAACAACCATAAACCCAGAGCTGATAGCAGTATGCACAGTATATGTACTCTATATTGATGTGTAAGTTTATACTACTGTTGTCTAAGCTTACATGCCCTATAACTGTACAAAATGCCATGTTATTTTTTTGTTGTGATTGTACACAAAACACCAATAAATAAATGAATAAACAGTACGCTTTTACATGTTGATTACAAAAAGAAACCTGGAATGTAAAATTTACATAAGTATTGATTATGGCATATTCCAGGTGTAAATCTACATGGGATACTGTATACTCATAAAACCCAAAAACATTTTTTTAGAAAATAGTTTATTGATGTTTAAAACGCAGAAATATCATGCATGAATATTCAGAACATTTATTCAGCGCTTTGCAGAGTCACCACAATCACTAATTATGGCTTAGTGTCTTTTTGGCTGTGGCTCTACCAGCATTACACACCTGGATTTTGGCCAGATTCTCCAATTCCTCCAAGCCAATATTCTGAATCCCTGTGAGATTGGATGTTGAGCATTTGTCAAGTCTTAATCTTTAAGTCTCTTCAGACAATTTTACTGGGGAATAAGTCCAGGTATTTGCTGGGTCACTGAAGAACAGAGCATCGTGCTAAAGTCACTCCAGCAACATCTAAGCCCTGTCCTGTCTTCCTGAAAATTTTGTTTTTTGTTTTTTTTTGTTCTGACAGCCTAAGGTGGTTTGCTCATTGGAGAACGTTTTTAAAGACAATTCTGTAGTTGGCTTTGTCCATTGTTCAATCTATCCTTGACCAGTCTCCCAGTCCTTACATCCCTATGGCTTTATGATACCTCCACCATTCATGCTTTGCAGGACAGATGGTATTAAGCAGGTACTGAGCAGTACGAATTCAGGCCAAATATGGGCCACTTTGCAAACTAGGAGCGCTGTCATGTGCCCAGTAGGGTGCTACTACACCATAAAAGCTAGATTGATGAAGTGCTACAGGCTGTTGCTGCTTGATGGCGGCTCAAAACTCAAAACTTTTTTTTTTTCTTTCACATCCCTAACCAAGTGCCTTTTTGTATGGTAACTGAGTCTAAACAGAGCACTTGCTGCAGGGGTCTTGGAAAATGTGGAACTGTATTTAGACAGCACTTGTCTAAATCATGTCAAAATTTGTTACAGGTGAAATCCAATCAAATTCTGGAAACATTTCAAGTATCCTAGCACATATCAAGTATCCAGGCCCTTCTGAAGCCACCAAACACTGTATTAACACATCAACACAAATAATATGATCTTTAAATAAATGCTTTTCAAACCCACTGCTGATGTAACAACTTACTTTCAATATCACAAAATATCTTATGTCGTAATGAAACACTATCATCTTATAGTAATTTAAATAGCGCCTATAGGCGGCAGAAAAAGGAAGCGAATAGTTTTCATCATCAAAGATATAGCTTTAGGCAAATCACTTTGTAACATATTATGTAAGAATCAATGAAAGTGTCATATTGCTTTGGGTACGTTATCCTTCCTACTGCACTTAAGCTACATATACTGTGCCAGAGTTAGCAATGCTACATGCTGGATTTGAGAAGTAGGGAAAAGATGAGCAGAGAAGAAGTCAGGAGAAGTGAAAAGAGATGGGTGAGCTGCAACAAGGCCAGGAAGGTTAGGATCTCCCAAGGAGTAGAGGGAGAGTGAGAAGCTGGGCTGAGTAGAATGAAGGAATGGAGCAGCTGTGTGTGTGTGTGTGTGTGTTTGTGTGTGTGTGTGTGTGTGTGTGTGTGTGTGTGTGTGTGTGTGTGTGTGTGTGTGTGTGTGTGTGTGTGTGTGTGTGTGTGTTGTGCATGCACACATCTGTGCTTGAGGATGTGTGAAGATCAGAACATGCATGAGCATCAAAAGCAGAGTATATGCATAAGTGTGCATGCATTAATGTGTTTATGTGTAAGTGTATGTTACGGTAGAATGCTTTTTGTGTGTGTGTGTGTGTGTGTGTGTGTGTCTGTGTGTCTGTGTGCGCGAGCAGCTGAAGCATTTTGATATTCCTATGTCTGTGTCTTCCGGCGCTAAATCGGTTGGGGGTTCAGACCAGTCTCATGCTGGGTCCCTCCAAGCGCTCACACTGCTGTTCAGCATTCATTTGTTTCCTCTCCTCTACTCTCCTCTCCTCTCCTCTTCTACTGCCTGTCCAGTTTCTCTTTCTCCCTCTACCCTCTCTTGCCACATGTCTGTCTCTCTGTTAACTGCCTCTGCTTTTCCTCTTCATTTCTTCTGGTCTCCCACTCTCTCTCCCTCTGCTCTCTATAACACTCTGTTTTCACCACATCCTTTCTTTTCATGTGTGGATGGTGGATGCTCATGAATTTATGGATTTCTGCATGGGGGGCTCTCTTCCGAGGGAGACCAAAAATGATTTCACAGCCCGCTGTGTGGAATATGGGCTTGTGGAGGAACAGGGTGGGAGCTCAAAGCACCAGACAACTGTTTTGTTCTGGTCCATTCTCTGCCACAGAGGGAGTGGTCCACCTGAAATAGAGCATAAAGTGGCCTTTCTTATAGTAGAGCTGTGAGGAAAATAGCAACAACCTTGTTTTCTATTATGATTTTTCTGTTACGTGCAGTAGTATTTGTGATATTGGACATTTTGACTTGATTTTATTCAGACTGTATTATATTAAAAGGTGACATTTATAATTTAATAGATTTCATTCAAACACATTGACAATTCAGTAAACAAACGTGGTACATATATATCAAATTAATGAGACAGAGAGATGCACTAAGGCTAAATGATATATGTAATGATATATGTAATATGTAAGCTCATACTGGCTTACATGCTATCAAAAGGTAAAGATTAGCAACATTAGCTACATTATTCCCTTAAGACAGTGTTTGTATCCACCTGAAAAATGTCCAATATTCACTTTCTCTTTAACTCTTTTTTGATTATTACCAACTCCTGAGAAAAATATCTGGCTTTCTGGTTTAGTCACTAACTAGTAGCTAACTTTGTTTGTTGTGCTGGGCAGGTAGCATACAGTCGTTTCTGTTGTTTTTTTTCTTTCCTGAAAACAGCTGCCTGCAGCATCTGGGAATGATGCTAATGAGAGTGAGAGTGTACCAGAACAATTATGGACTGTAAAACCAAAACAATAACTTAATAAATGTTCAAACGCTCTATAGAACTGAGAGTTGGATGAAATTTGTTGTGAATTCATCACTACGCATGCACTGCTAATATAAAAACGTTGATCCGAGCAAGTCGAATAGCAAAGTCCTAAATACAACAGAGACTTCTCATTTCATGTTAGTGCAAAAACAGGCAATGATTCTCTTTGGAGGCTTGTCCATTTATTTACCCCGTGCCTTTGACACTGCTCACAGCCCAATACACAATATGTGTACTTACAGACGTAAGTAGAAGACTTTAAGCATAAATATACACTTAATATCACTGTCATGCACATAAACCCAGTCTGCTGTTATTCAGTAAGTGTAGACAGTTGCATTGATTAAAAGTGAAGCATATCTGATCCTTGAGGTGGATGACTGAAAAACGTGACTGGAATGTGCCCTATGTTAGGGTTCAGTGGTGACACCCATTTGACATCACTCTACTGGGCCCTGCAGCAACACTCTCATAAAATGCAAGCTTCCATATATACACCTCCTAGGAGGTGTTTTTGGAGATGACCAAAGATTATTACATGGATATTTTCACAGGAGATAAAAAAATAATTGATACAAATTGACTTCATGTTTTCATCCAACAGTTTAATGAATAGAGAAACAGGGTGGAAAAAGCCTGCAGCAAAGTTCCTTATATTTTTATTCATGTAGCCGTATACAGACGGAGCTACCAATGTAGCTACAAACCTGCATTATAGAAGCAATTACAGCAATGTCTATTATTTTTGGAGGTGCAGCTATAACCGTGATGTATTATGTGATTGTCCCTCAAAATCTAATGACATTAACAGCATGGAAGAACAAGTAATATGATTTTTTCAATTCTCCAAGCGACAGGGAGGGAGATGTAGAGGGTTGGAGAGAAGGAGAGACAGAAGTGGAGACCAACATACACAGGAAAGGTTGGGAAAAGGAAGTGTAAGTCTCATCAACCAGAGAACAGTAAAGTTACACATCATTAATTTCAATGAAATTATTCAGTATTAACATGGATGTCATTACTACCTGAACTAAGAGAAGTAAAAGTGGAAAAAGGATGAGTAAGTTATTTCAGTCGAACAAACATTAATACAGACTGTGGTATTGGTTCACCTGCTCCCTTATGTTTGGTAGAAAAGATGGATCATTGCTGGCTGACCTGTTATATAATACAGTGGCAAGAAAAAGTATGCAAATCCTTTGGAAAAAAAAATGTCTGCATTAATGGTACATAAAATGTGTTCTGATCGTCATCAAAATCCCAAGTATAGACAAACACAATGTCCTTAAGCTAAAACCATTATGATCTTTTGTGTCTTTATTGAACACACCCATTAAGCATTCACAGTGCCAGTGTTAAAAATAAGTGAACCCTTAGATTTCAATATCTGGTCAAACCTCCTTTGGCAGCAATAACCTCAAACAAGCACTTCCAGTAGCTGCTGTTCAGACCTGCATAACATTCGGGAGGAATTTTTGACCATACTTCCTGCAGAAATGCTTCAGCTCAGACATATTCTTAGGATGTCTGCTGTGAAATGCACCCTTAAGGTCGTACCACAGCATCTCTAGCATTAAAGTCTGGGCTCTGACTGGGCCACTCCGAAAGGTGGATTTTCTTTGTTTGAAGTCATTCTGTAGTAGATTTACTTTGATGTTTAGGGTCGTGGTACTGCTGCATCACCCAACTTCTACTGAGCTTCAGCTGGCAGACAGCTACCTTGACTTTATCCTGTAAGATACATTGATAAACTCTTGAATTCATTTTCCCCTCAATGATGGGGAAATGTCTAGGCTCAGAGGCAGTAAGGCAACCTCAAATAATGATTACCTCTCCACCATACTTCACCTTTGTGATGATGTTTTCATGTTGGTATGCAATGCCCTTACTACACTATACGTAGTGCTGCATGCTCTTCCAAAGCAATTCAGACTTAGTTTCATCAGTTCAGGAAATAGTTTCCCAATATCGCTGTGGAGTGTCAAGGTGCTCTTCGGCAAACTTAAGGTTTGCAGTGATGGGTTTTGTTTTTACGGAGTTTGCAGCTTGCTCCTTGGTGTCCTGCCATGGACGCCATGCTCAGTGCAGTAATGTACCATGATTTGCGTATGGTGTACCCATGTTAACTAGCTCGAGTGATTCCTTTAAGTCTTTAGCTGTTACTCTAGGCTTCTTTTTTCTTTTTTACCTCTGTAATGAACAATCTCAAATTCATGACAAAACAAAGGAGATCACAGCAAAAATCCGGGATCAAAGTAAAAAAGGTTAATTAATATTAAACAATACACACATTTCTAGAAGATTCATCTTAGCTGGACACACAGCCACAGTACTAAATTAATTCCATTTATACACGGTTTGTCTGACTGTGGACTGATGAGTACCTAAACTCTTTGAAATTACTTTGTAGCCCTTCCTAGCTTTATGCAAATCAACAATTCTTGTAATTCTTCTGAGATCTCTTTGTGAGGCAGGGTACGCATCAGCAGATGCTTCTTGTGAATAGCAAACTCAAAATGTTTAGTTCTTTTTTTATTCAAAGTAGTCAAAGCAGCTCTAACCCACACCTCCAAAGTGGTTTCTTTGATTGGACTCCAGGTTGACTTAATCCTGACTCCAATTAGCTTTTGTTGTTCAGGGTTCACTTACTTTTCTTGCCACTGTAAGTTTGTGTCTCTGCAACACAAGGAGTATGATCATCAGGTTTCCACCCAAAGCATTTACAAAGCCTATATTTTTCTATTTGAAAATAAAAAGCTAAGTAAATAACATTTTGTTACTCTAGTTCTGTGATTACAGGCACAACTCCATAAAGATTTACTATTAATGGATTGTGGGTTGCTGCTGGGGGCTATAACAAAATCAGGTAATGTAGATGCAACTGATTAGAGATTCATCTGATTGTAGATAGTATACTGCATCATTATATATAATTCACAGTACTATAACCCTGTGTCATATATTACATGTAATATATATATATATTTCAAAATGGCATAATAAAAAAAATTGTATGACATCAAATCCATAAACTAAATAGCCTTGAACAGTCATTATATTCCAGGCAATGGATTCATCATGGATGTGCTGTGAGCAGATGAAACATGAGTGATAATGTTAAGGCAATTCAAAGCATCAATTGCATAAACAATGTTCTCTCCACTAAAAAAAATACTAGTGTATATAGGATGCAGTGTTTATACAGTGTATTATATCTTTGGAGTTATAGCTTTTAAAAAAAAAATATTTTCTCACGTGCACACACATGGAGAGAAGTAAATGTTTACTTCTACACACCAGTCATGAGTTCTGCACTCACACTGTTTCTCTCTCTCTCACACACAAACACACACACACACACACACACACACACACACACACACACACACACACACACACACACACACACACACACACACACACACGCACACATCCAGGGACACAACTATGTTTAAGTACAAAGTGAGCACATATGATGTAGACAAATTGCATGTTTCTCCTCTACTGTGACCCAGATGATGTTACATCATATTCTTCTATGGCCACATGTACTGTATCTCTCCTTTTGGACACTGATTCAGTGATCAATGTGCATTCATTGTGTTGTTAATAGGATGCTTTGGAGTGCAAATAAATTGTGCGCTTTAAAGTTCCCTTTGACGTCTACTTAAGGATGAATCTTCAAATAAACAACATGAGAGACAAAAATATTTGTGTAAAGTCTCAAATTTTGCCCTCAGGTGACCTTTGTTTTAGGGTTATCTTTAAAGATATCTTTAATTCTAATTTCCACTGTATAGGCCCCCCAGGAATATAGGTCAAATGTCTATATAAGCCTTTGTAACACAATGAATTGCAGCTGAATTCAGTAAGATATTTTGCATTGTGAATGTTGGTGAGGCAGAAACTCGCTCTCAGCAAGTTTGTGGCAGTTCAATACAGCTGCTCTGATATTGTACAACTGCTATTGAACTTTTACTCTTTGTTTCACAAAGTTTTGCAACTTTGGTCTTTACGAGCAACTTACAGGTGTTTGACATGTATATTCTCTATATTCCAATGAAGATTCAATCAAGGCACAATGTGCAGGGGAGTACAGACACCTTTAGGGTAAAATGTGATGTGAAGCTTCATTGGGCAGACAAAAGCGATAGAGATCAGTTTGAATGAGTTTGAGCCAAGTTATCAATTGTCACATCCCTACTTTTTTCTTCAATATAAAAACACTCAGTCTCACTTAAATATATACAGGAACATGGTCTTTTGTTTACTCTATAAAACAAATTGTATATCCTGAGACTCACATACACAGAGGACTCGCTTTTCTTTGCTGGGTTTTCTCTGAAATTTTTCATTTTGTCTTCACCCCTGCATTAGTATTACTCCAAGCCTTAGAGAATCCAATGTTTTCTTGTCTCGAGTCCTTCTATCTGCCTGTACTAGGCTTGCATATTAGATACACATTCAAACTGAAAGCATGCCATCAACACAAAACCACAAAATACATCATGCAGGCAGGCTTCCCATCTCTCCCATACTTTTACTGGTATATATCCCTTGTCTTGTCTGTTGGACTTGGGTAGAATTGTATAATAAAACCATTAATGTTGAGTTGACATATAGCACCGCACTGCTTCCATGAATCCTTAGTGCCAACAGAGGTATGAGGATGTCAGTTTGAGTGTCAGATTAGAACAAATTTTGGACAAACCGCTGGCTCAGCATTAATGATGGAGAACTGGAGAGAAGGAGATTAAAGGTTAGGGTTACGGTCATATAAACAGAGATGTGCAAGTGTACCGATATAGGCCCACACACAGAAAAACATACACATTAATGGACACCCATTACTGTATGACACGTATTACTGTGTACTGTATACAGATGCTGATATATAAGAGGATTTCAGAGTTTGGCTGCAATGTTTTAGAATCTTTTGTAAAGATTGGAAATTGTAAAAACCACTCTCTTTGAAGGGAAGAGTAAAGATAACAAACAATGGCCAAATTACTGAGGATGTCCCAATTTTCTTTCCAAATCCAAATCCTTTGATATTGGGTATCTGCCAATACTACAGCTGAGCTGATACTTATTGCCTAAATGCCACAGCTGGCCAGTTCATACTCAAGCTACAACCTGAAAATGAGATGAGAGAGAACTTGATTCAAATTCAAAACTTTTTTGTCCCAATGAAGCTCAGTACACATAGTAAAAATAACTATGTACATCTTGTAGCAACAGAACATACTGTATGCAGTGTTGTTTAAATATTTATCTGGCATGGTGAAATAACAGGTGTAGCTGAAGCTGTAGCTGACGCTGAGAAGATACTATCTCAATGTTTTGTACACTTATCTTTGGCAATAGGAAAGGAAAAGGCCAATCTGTGTACTTTACCAATTAGGGTTTCAGAAGGCAGAGTCACTTGCTCTGGTTCACCCTCATAGTTTTTTCACATTGCACATTTCACATTTGCAACATTCTAATGCAGGAGAACTTGGCTGTCATATAGGAGAGAAGCTTTACACCACTAGCCAGTGGAGACAGAGAAAACGCAGTAGAGTACAGTAAAGAAAGGATCGGCAAATAATTGGGCCCATTTAAACTGATACTGGATCAGCCCTGATACCAGTCTTTTGCTCATTCGACTTGGGACATCTCTACAAATTACTGTTGTTTGTGTTGTTACCTTCATTACTCTCCTGTAGCTCTACTGCTGCTGTTTCTACATCTTCTTTTTTTTCTCTTTTAATTATGTCTTAGTATTGCCTGAATCAACACATATCTCTCAGATGATCAGTTATTAATATATATTATGTGGGAGAATGGTGCCATCACTTTACTCTTTAAGATAATAAGAAGCTCTGTCTTACTAGACACTTGTAGTTGCTCTCTTGTCTGATTGTTCTTTGCTCTGTTTTTCTTTCTTTATCTCCTTCCTTTCCCTCTCACCAATATGCCTCCTCTAGACCCTCTAGGCTCATGGTCCTCCAGGGTCTTTTTTTATGATATCTGTGTTTCCATTCTTCTAGCTCTGACTCAGACTTGCAGCTCACAAATTGACCATAACCTTGATGAAGTCCAGGCCACATGCATGTCATAGAGTGACCATAACAACAATTCCAGTAACCTCTCCAGACCAGCTGTCTGAGAGCAACATGCGTAAAACACTCTAAAAGATTAATGGATGTTGATTATGTTTGGAAGGTAAGGTTATTTAGAGAAAGCTTTGTAATTTGATATTCGGTTACACTGAGAGGAGAGGGATGATGCTGAAGGATTTTCTCTGCTTATTGCGTCAGACAGTGGCACGGTGTAACAGAGAATGAAATACACAGTTCCAGAGTTAAAGGTCCTATGTCCGTTACTAACTATTAGGATATACAAGTCCTTTAAATATTAAGTAGTATTTATTTTATTCATTTTCTTTAGGAAAACTTTTTCATGAAAATATATTGTCATGTTTAAAACCAGAAATACCTGCTATACAATACACAGTATAATCCCAATGTAAAGAACATTAAATATTCCTCCAAAAGCCTTTGTAATATCTTTAGAAAAGAGAACAGTCCCATTTTAAGGAATAGATCAGCTCTCCTCTCAGAAAGCCAAGAACATTTTTTTTCATTATACAACTAGCTTTTCATTTCCAAGTAGTCCATCATGTCTTTAGACGATGAATATTGAAAAAGGTCTACTATCTTTATTCTGACATGGTGGTTCATGCATTCAAACATTCAAATCTGTCCACACCAGTCAATTCCTCAACTCCTCTATTATATCAAAGAACCTCAAAAAGTGACTGAGAAAGGAAACGGATCAGTTACAGCTGAATAAATTCCTCCCAGATATACTTTTCTTATATAACATTTCATTCTTGTTTGATAGACACAAATCCCTGTAAAGGATAAATTATCCATATATACCCTAAGGAGCCAAGAAAAGTTTCCTCTCTTTAACATAATCCCACATTTCTATCTGTCAGACACAGAGAAAAGTTTTCACTAAATACTCGTTGTGGAAAATAAAGGAGCATAAAGTCCAGACCTCTTAAAATGCAACTATTGAGAATAAGTCATTGTGTAAGTTCATCCTTCTTGCATTAGAAATATTGTTGTAAACAAACTTGCAAGAAATCAAAATCAACTTTGTTTGTTTGCTTTTATGGTCAGTATATTTAAAAAAAAAAAAAGCAATGTAAGTGACATATTCAGTGTTCCTGAAAACAGTATAATCTGTGAAATTAAACTTGAGTGATAAAGTTAAAGGATTTTACAAGCCCAGGCTAAGCATCATGGGTTTTATTAGGGACTGCTTCCACTTAGTGTGTCTGTGTAACTCTTACCTTGTACTTATTAAACTCATGCATGTACTACGACTGCAGTCCATTCAAAAAAAAGACGTGGCTCTCTGGACAATGTCTCATTGAGGTATTTTATATATGAGACGTTTAGATAAAGAATTCAGAGATGAACAAGCAACGTGCATTCTTATAGGCCACAGTCACTGGTGATTGATTATCAGTTCTGGCCTATGGATACACAAGCATTTATTTAAAAGAGATTAATTTTAGTTGAAAATTAAGGATTAATAACATATTATCATGATATTAATAATATTAATATGATTGTTTAGATTAATATTGTGTTGTGCTCAAAATACAGTGAATGGGCAAGAGATATTTTATCTTGGTTTTGTCTTCTGACAGCTGGGCTATTTGTATGATTCTGCAATTTTTAAAAAATTACATTTCGCCAAGACGTTCACTTGGACTCAAGGATGAACTGATTAAAAGTTGTAGGTCAAAGGTCAAAGGTCGGGGTCAAAGTGACCTCACTAAACACGTTTTTAGCCACAACTCAAGAATGTATACACTAAATATGATAGAATACACTTTATAACTTTTAAACTGCAAATTGACCGGTTGTCGTAGGCATACAACCGCGAGGCGTTAATGTTAGTCAGCCATGCTAGCACCCTGGCACTAAGGAAAGCAATGTTGGTCTGTCTGTTGGTCCACCCCTGTCGGTCCAGACTGATATATCTCATCAACTACCAGACTGATTGCTGGAAATTTTCAAACAAACATTCATGGTCCACACAGGATGAATCATAATGACTTTGGTGATTCTCTGAATTTTCCTCTAGCACTATGTACAATGTGGTAGACATTTAAGTTCTGTAGTAATCATTTTGGTGATCATTTGTTTCATCCAGTGATATCATGAGGTTGAAATTTTAAATTGTCTAATTTGTCTGTTAAATTCTGGAAAAAACTAAACATTCCAATTATTTATGTTTTGGGCTAATTAGCAAATGTTAGCATGTTAGTATGCTAAACTAAGATGGTGATCATGATAAACAATATACTAGCTAAAAATCAGCATTCGCTCAGAGTACCGCTATGTCTAACATGTTTGACAGACCTGCTTTGTAGCAATGATTAGTACCCCTCCCCTGCTCAAACAAATTTGTATTTCAGTAAAAATCCTGATTAGAGAAAAACTGTAAGTGATTTGCATTTGTGAGCTGCAGAAAGGTAATTTAGTCAGGGCATTGCATAATTGGAGTGAATATGTCTGAGTCTCTGTATCCCTTGACTGCAGGTGAACTTGATTTCTCCGTTAACGCCTTATTCAAAATGAAGAAAAATACATTCTCCTTATTCTACAGCAAACTCATCAACTATTGGCTTATATTATTAATTTTATCTTTAGCATAATTGCACTAGGTGATAATACAAACATCAGGTACACAAAGTTTGAGCCATTAAGATAGAGTCCACCACAATTTGTGTAAAAGAGAGCTTCCTGCAAGAAATCTGCAGAAGAAGATACACAATGAATTATTTATGCCTTCAATTTATGTATGAAAGAGGTTGAAAGTACTTTGGATGCAGAGTCAGATCCATTTAACAAGGTTATTCACAGTTCTGTCAATACTACACTTACCTCTCAATATGCAAGATAAGCCCTCATCTATCTAGAAATCTAATATACAGTACTGGCAAAATGAGAGAACATACAAGAGACAAATACACACACATAAACACACACATGCTGGTTTGAGAGGGATTTGAGGATTTGCTCATAGACTTGATGCACCTCATCATGACCTTATTGGTAAATAGGCCTTTCCAGGACCCTGAGCAAACTCAATAAAACTAGCCTCCAACTCCAAACCCACTGCACTCTGCAAGGTCCCCCGAGGAGTGCCGAGACATAACGAAGGAAGAGAGGCAAAGAGAAAGAGAGAGAGCAGGAAAACAGACTCCGAGAAATAAATGGAGAATCAGATGGGGGGATAACAAGATATTGAGATTGAGAGAAACAGGGAGGGAGAGAATAAGACAGGAAAGAGAGAGATCAAAGACAAACAGTGTAGCGGCTGAGACAAGGAGAGAAACAGTGAACGAGGGAGAGGGGAACCCGGTGGTGGAAAAGTAATTCAGCGCTGCAGGGAGAAGTTGTGTTCCGTTTCTGCTCTTGGCCTCACCAGCTGTAATGAGCCTCAGATTACAACTAGGCCCCGACCCTGACATGTGAAAAAGGCATTACTGCTCGGGCTGGCATAGCTGGAGACTACACTCAGAGAATCAGCTCATCATTAAAACATATTGCCCTCAGCCAGAATAATTGAAAATAGGAATAAGTACTGTAATTCCTGATGAGCGTTTTTCAGAAAGAAAAGAGAAGACAGAGGCGGACAGAGAGATGGGGAGTGTGTGAAGATTGTACATCTTTTACATCTATTGAGATTTTCCTGGAACGTTCAGTAGATCAGTAGACTTTGTGAAAAACTAAGCACTGAGGCTGTATAGTCGGTGACGCTGAAGGAAATATAAGGAAAAAACAGGCTAATCTCAATATCTTTCACAGAGATAATGTAAATGATCATTTTGACAGTTTGTTTCGGTTGGTTAAGGTTATCAGAATGATGAAAAAAGACTCACATAATAATTTAACTTTATAGAATTGATCAAAGGTACTGCATATAAATAAAAGATCTGTTGTGAAGACTACACAGCTTTTACTTGATTACTAAACTGTTCCCAACAATATACTCCTGTACTTTCTCCAAAAGAAATAAAATAAAAGAGAATAAAGAAAGTATTTTAACAATAGTATTTCAATAATTTACATTTAAAAAAAAGTTTGCACTTCTTAGTTAAGTTAAATAAAACTTTTCACTGGACAGTTGCAAAATTGAAGATGTGTTGCCATTCAGGGTTTATCAGTTCTGCAGGGAGTCGCAGGAAGAGTCAATATACAGTTGGCCAACAAACCTTCAAATGAATCTGTGATTTCTACTATATAATGTACCATCTATGCAATGTCTGCCCAATAAACAAAACATTTTTTTGGTTCTTCCCATCACTATAGCATTGCATGGTTTGACCTTACACTGCCAGATACAACAACGGGTGCTCTGGTAGAAAACTCCCCTCTAACCAACCCCTTCATCTCTCAGGTGCATGTCTTCCAAATACATTACTGTCTTGGCATCAAAATGCACAGGCAAATACACTTAAAGTAGCAGTTCCACACAAATACGGAGTTACACACACAAACACATCTTATACACAAATGACTGTATGCAAAAAAACACATAGAATCACTGGAGATAGACATACTCGGCACAAGTGCAATGTTGATATTAAGGTTGACCATCTTCGGGCTGGCCACTTAGCTCCAGGGAATAAGGTCATAACTTCTGGTGTGTGAGTGTTGGCACATGCATTTGTATATTTATAAGCAGGACAGACTGTACACACTTTCTGAGTCAGTCAAAGTGCATGAGAGGTTGAGTTGTTTGTACTGTCTGTAAAAAAGAAAGAAAACTGAGGTAAACCTGTATAAACTGCAAAGCAGGCAGACTAACTCTGTATTATGTGAAATGTTTCAAGCAATGTAAAATACCCCTAAATCTTCAGCATGTATTCTTGTACTTCATGTACAGTATATGTACAACACTTAAAAGAGCAAAACAGAATCCCAAACCCAAGGAGCTTGTCATTTAAAGCGAAAGGCCATACATCTGTAATATATTGTGAGAATGTGTCAGCAGCTGCACATTCCCACCCATCTGGAATCCAGCCTGTCATTTGGCCCTGCTATTTCACTGTGCAATGAACCACCGATGCTATGCCATCACACCACACTCCACCACCAGCAAGGATTTTCTCTCACATACACACCAAGTAGAATTCCCCAAAATGTGAAATGGAGCTAATGCACAAGGGAAATAAAACACAATTTCAACAAGCACTGTAGCAAGACATTTGTGGAGCAGACAGAATACTAAAAATACTGTTCTCGTTTTCTGTGCATGTAGAAATCACTTCATGTAAGTCAAATCATATAGTATGTTCATACTTTCTTGTAAGGTGATGAGAGTTTGCCTGTTAAATGAAGGGTGAATACATCCTGGGTATCAGGTCTTTTCTACTTTCCCACTACACCCATCTCCAACCCCCTCCCCAACATTTCATCCATCCACATTGTATTGTGCCACTTCAGTGAACACTAGGTTGCACTGAGTTGTTTTGGTTCTATCCCCCTTGCAAATTCCCTTTAGTAGACAAAATTGAATGTGGCATTACTATCCTGTTTTGCAGTTCCATTTCAAAACCATAGATGTGCTGGTGGATTTTTTTTTTTTTTTCCATTTTTCTGGTTTAATACATAACTCGGTAAACTTGGAATAAACAGTACCTTACACATATTTCTGGAACCAAAATTTTCATCCATGGCTTGTTTCCAAATTCTAGCTAAATCTATTATGTTTTCCCACTTAATGTTACCATCATACCCTGATTATTATAATGATATAATATTACACTGCATACAGTCCATCTATTCGTCAACAGGTACTGTGGACCGTATATCATATTTAATGTTATAAAGCAAAGCAACCCAGGCCCTGGCATCTTATAACATACTGTATGTGTGTGCATAACCATCCATCCATACCATAACCAAAATACATAAATAGGTGGTCAGCTGAAGCCACAGTGTGGCAGATGTTCAAAGTACTTCAGCTTTCTCGTTGTCTGTTTTTTGAACAAGATTGTGTGGTGTTTTCACTTCCATACAATTTCTTGTTCAACTCTTGGCAGTATCAAAAGCAATGAGTTATATAATTGTCCATGCTTGTGAGTCACCACATTTGCATAAAGTGAAATAACTGTATTAATTGTACTGCTCCAGACTGATTCCCAGTGGCTGAACCTCAGTCATTGCTCCAAATTGGTGCCTTGTGGACATGACTTTTTTTTCGTATTTTCATTATCCCTTTTTTTTTTTTTTGAGCCAATATTAGAAATCGGATGAAAAAGAAAATCATGCCATTCCATTTAATAACATAAATCTATTTTATAGTATGTTTATATGTTTATGAAACTTCCATACTAACTACAGTATGTGTCTCTTACACTGTCATGATACTCTGTAAAATTATAATCAATACAATGCTTTTCCAGATCATCAACTCTGGGTTTAAAATAGATATTTAGCAAATAATTTCTGTGTTGCTCTTGAATATACTGTAGGATTTGTGTCCAGTTATTAAGCCCAATGTATAACTCTGCACATACTAAAATAATATTCATCAAACATTGCTGTATGGCTTAGGCAAAGTAAGTTGCGTGTGTTTTTGTATTAATGAGTAAGACTGTTTTCCAACAACCAGTCTGAATGTTTAATTTTAAGAAACCAAAGAGGTCAATTTAATGCTATGTAATGCTAATTTATGTTTCTCCACAGCCTATAGCTTAGCTAACCACCCAGAGGAAACATTTTGATTGATGATGTTATCTTTGAATATATATATATATATATATATATATATATATATATATATATATATATATATATATATATATATATATATATATACTTTCAGTGGGATAAATTCATTCAATATAATTCAGTCTTTTTTATTTTTTTTAAAAAAGAGAAAAAATAATAAATTAATTCCCATTTTAATTAAAAAACCAGCAGTGTTATCCTTCAAATGTCACTCTGTCCGTGTAATGTGCAAGTTTTGCACTTTTGCCAAGAACATAAATAACAGTTGCTGTGATGTGAGCCAGGATATATACTGGTAAATATTTGATCGAAGAGCTTTCTCAGCTCACCACCAGTCATGCCACAAGTCAGAAAATCAAGGGAATCACCTTTGTGATTTGATGCAATAGAAGCCAGGAAAGTGTTGTAGCCAGAGGACAAACACACACATAGACTCACACATTTCCATTCTGCTCTCATGCTTGTTAAGATCCTATCTATCTTTTGAGAGAGGGTGAGAGCCCTTTAGCCATACTCAGAGGGCTCATTCCGTTCCAGCACACACACATAAACATGTACACACAAAACATACTCACAAACTGCACCTAACAACAAACATGCACACACAAACACACATACATAAACCAGCACTGGTATTCTGCAAGCACCTGTAGATTGTAATGAGACACAGAGTTGTTTTTGACCTTGGAAACACCAGAACTGAAGCTCGTCAACCTCCAGGAAATATCTGCTTGAGAAACAAGTGTGTGTGTGTGTGTGTGTGTGTGTGTGTGTGTGTGTGTGTGTGTGTGTGTGTGTGTGTGTGTGTGTGTGTGTGTGTGTGTGTGTCCTGAAGTAATATGCTAGGCTTTATCCCAATGTTCCATCGTGTGTGTTTGTCTGAAAACTGAGGCTGCATGCTACATCGACCGAACACCTGCTGCTGCGGTAAGGTAGGATGTCAGTGTGCAGAGGAGAGCTTCATAAATATATATTAGAATCAGAGCTGATATTAAAGTAGGGAATAACCCAGGGAATGATCTCACTTGATCAGTTTGATCTGGTCTCATCTCTCCACCTCCCTTACCCGTCTTCCTTATCTGCTTCTTTGTTTTTTCCCCTAATCTATCTATCTATCTATCTATCTATCTATCTATCTATCTATCTATCTATCTATCTATCTATCTCTCTGTTTTCAAAAGATTGGTTGGACAGGAAATGAACACACGTAAATATACAACATTGTTCATATAGATATGGTGGCAATACTAAGAATATGATGAGCATAAGGAAAAAATTGTTGACAAAATCTTTTCAAATGTAAAGGAGGTTGCAGACAAAATGTAAACCCAGTTTAGTGAGTTTTGGTTGAATTTAGTTTAAGGTATAAATAAATTAAGCCTACTGAAGCATATTACAGCATTTCTGATTAATATCGATTACATGTAATGTAAGGAGAGAAGTACTATTCTTTTTGTCGTAATGTAATCTTGTAACGTAAGTATCTTTTAAATACATAAATACAAGATACTTCAGAGACAATAATGATACATATTTTAATGATTCATGTTGTTAGTGTCTTTTTAGGTCATTGTGTAATGTGACAAAGTGTAATGGCTGGGAGACAAATGTTGTCAGTGTTCTGGTAAAAGAGTTTATCCAGAGATGTGTATCAAGTGTTTCGGTTGCATAAGTGCATTTGGATATGAAATTAACTGTTGTGCTGAGCTGCATGTTGGTAAAAAGAACTTTGTGAGAAGTGAACTCAGTATAAAGACACACACACACACACACACACACACACACACACACACACACACACACACACACACACACACACACACACGCACACACAAATAAATCAATCAATCGAGTCAATCAATTAATTTAAAAAAGGGGAACATAGTTTGCTTTGATTGACAAAGGCAATATACTTTGATACAACATGCCAAAACTAAAATCGTTTGTGTCGTTTTCCAGTGATTTTGCAGTAATCAAAATACAGATTTTTGTTAGACTCGGTCATCATAAATAGCCAGATTACTTGTAAGAAAATATCGAATGTAAAGCAGCTTTTTGAATACCTGAATGGAGTTACTTTATCAACAATAATATTGTAAAAATACTTTATAACACTGTGTGAATATATATATATATATATATATATATATATATATATATATATATATATATATATATATATATAATTTAGTCATGTATTTCACTCATTTGTTCATTTATATAGTTTACGTTTCAGTTTTCCTTGTTCCACACTAAATGAGTGAGAATTTAAGATGAACCAAGCTAGATAGACCTACCATTATTGACATAAACAGGTTCTCTCTTGCTCTCTCTTTCGCAATCACCCACACTTTACAAATTTAAAAATCCCAACATGTTTTAGGAAAGAATTCTTATGACTTTACTGTTTTGAAACTGAACAATTAAACCCCAAGATCAGTGAACCTTTGCTTTGTGCACTTTAATACCCCCCTTACTTCTCCTGACTTACAGTACCTTCAAATTACAGTATTTCGTGACAAAATCCAGAATAGATGTATTCCAGTGAAAGACATCCCACTTTCAATGGTCTTTCACTCTCTGATGTTTTACGGTACACTTCACACCTCTCGTCATTAATCTTTCTAATTTGATTTATGACAGATTTTATTTGAGAGCACATTCCCTTCCTTACCTTATTCATTCAAATCTTTAAATCCCTCTGTGCTGAGCAATGGCAGGATATTGTCGAATCAAGGTACTGTGAAAAGAAGTATATAAGCGTGAAATGTGCAGTGGTTGAACCTAAAAAAGGTCTTTTCACACTCTGGCCTATAACACTGGAAACGGAAAAATACATTATGTTATAATGGGGTTTCTTTTGTCTGATCTTAACCTGTTAAAGGGTTGTTTACATGTGTTATCCCTGTAAAGCCGAAATCCCCTTGTCTGTGAATTGAAAAACAAATTGCTGATCACATCAACAACATAAACTTATAGTTAAATGTGTAATGTTTTTCTGTAAAGTGTAATGTTTATGTTGCATTTAATAATCCTTAGGAAATAACTTTACATCTTCAGCAGAGGCGCACATGACCCCAAACCCACAAATAATATCTCTGCTATGAAGTGAAGTCATCTGAATTCTGTAAACCCTGAACATACAGCTACTTAAAAAAGGAAACATAAAATACTGAGTGGACGAGAGGCCTATAAACAGAAAATACCTTGTTGAAATTCCCGATTGCCCCATAAATTAACAAGCTGATATTAGAGAGTACCTGGATGGATCAGTGCTACATTACCTCATGGTTAAAACAATATATGGACTTGCAAAGCTGATATATTGCTCACCCCAAGGGGGAATCCATCTTACCTGACAGACAATGGAGCTAGTGAAAGACATAAAATCCTATCAGACTCCACCATTTGCCTGTAATTAGAAAAATAATGAAACAGGCGGATGTGCATAATATTGAGGGCAGGAAATGTGGACGGGATTCTAATTGATGCTTGATAGTTTGGTATGAGCATCTGAAGGTATCTTTTTTTTTCTTAAAGAAAGGCATGGAATGTTTATGTATGTTAGTGTTGTGTGTATTGGTGTATCTGTTTAGGTGAAGTATGAATACAAGGTGAAGCACCCTATAGTTTTGAAAGTCTCAAGTTACTATTGAGCCAGAGCATTTGCCTTTAAACCTTACTAATTTTGATCTGAAGTTAAAAACAAATATAAAAACTATGATTTCAATGTGATATAAAAAAGTGTGCAATTGACCAAAAAATCTGACATTTTTGTTTAGATTACAATTGTCCAGAATTATGCGGTTTTCACTGAAATGTGCCAAATATCAAAAATGTAGAAATCATAAAACAGAAAATGAACTGCACGTGTTCATGAAAGCCATAATCTTTCCATTTTGTTTACATTTACCAGAGATTCAGCCAACTAACTCTGTCCTGGTCTGTGATAACATAATTCCTGCCTGGAAGATGAAAAGGTCAAGCTTGACAAAGTGTACATCAGCTAAAGAGGATTTTTCAATCTTATGGCAAAATGTCTCAATTTTCAGAAGCCAGACCTTGAACTTGCAAGGTGACAAACAGTTCCAGGCTTCAACCCATCACCTTAATTCAACCCCTGGTCATTCAAATTGCCAATTTATCAGATGTCTGTGTTATCAGAAATAACTTGCTCTTGGCAGTTGTGGAAAATTGAAGACTCACTCTGGATTGGATGGTCAGTATATTGCTTTAGGTGAATAATTTCTTCATAGAGCTTTTCTGGGGGACGTCAGAAATATCAGATTTTAAGACAAACTGAAAGCTGGAGCAAAAACACTTCTTATCTGCTGATCAACTTTATAGTTTGAGAGCACTGGACTATTAACAAACTCATACAACCTTTTTTTAATTTTAAATATAGGGTAAAAACTCTGCTGTTCCAGCAACACTTTTACATTAAATATTTCAAATTTCTTTTCTAACTAATTAAAATTGGTTTTGTAATAATCCCTGCCAATCCCTCCAATGGTATTACAGTCAAAACTGATAATTCCATGGTGGAGATAGCCTGAATATCAGCTTCAAATTATAGTTTCTCTGGCTAAGTAGCTGCCAATGAGTATCCATGCAAATGTATATAAGCCTGATGTGTTAAACCTATCAAACCTGATCAGATACCTGTGACACAGTAGCATATTCCAGCAGAAATTGTGTTGAGCAGTTTGACTCTGATTCAGAGCCAAACTGTTCAACACGGTTTGACTCTGAATCAGAAAAAAAAAGCTGTGCCAATCGTTTGATGTTGTTAACGTTAAATATTCTCTGTCAGGTAGAAAAAACAAAACGTAAACGTAAAAAGCTAATAAGGAAGAATTTTTTTTTAAAAATCACTACCTCCTAATATTCCAACCCAAATTCCTTGTGACATCAACACTCATACTGACCTCCAGCCCAATCTCCAACAGTCCACATGACATATATGAAACTATTTTTTCACTTTGCAGTTTGAGGACAACTCAAAGTCAAACCTATAGCTCATTCCATGTGTGGGTGTCTCAATTCATTTTCTCTAGACTTTCAATTTAGAGAGGTGAAAAAAAAAAGAAGTAAACCCCATGGCAGTGACCTCTGCTGTAGGGCCATGAATAATGGGGACTATTAGTTGCAAGGTAGTGCATTCTGAGAAAAGTAGTCATTTCAGCTGCATGGCTGTTTAATTTAGACATGGGATAGAAAGAGACATTTTATAAAATGTTTTGCAAATGTTAAAAAATATGTATCTACTTTTATGTAGAACATGCTGAACACCCTTGCTCTGTCCCACCTGTTTTTCTCTCTACCTCCACCCTGCTCAAACATGCACAACCTTAAACAAAATAATGCAAAATAAAGCTTTCGTTTCATAGTAAAGACACAATTTGTAATAACAAGACCCACAGAGTTAATCTTTTATGGCAGTTACAATGTTAACTATTCCGTTTGCTTTATTAACCTTCATTGGCTAAGCTGTTTGAATGAATGAATCACAGTTGCAAACCATTGTTAAAGCTCAGCAGCCATGAGCAACCATTAGATGAATAATTTAAGGTCACAGTGGTTAAAGAGTCCACAAAAATAGGTGGTATTCAATCTCAGATTGTCAAACAACTGCTAACATTTGGGCTCAAGGTTCGGAGATCCAGCACAAGCAAAGAACGTGGATCAAAATGAAGAAAACAAAGGGTGGAAAAAAAAAAAAAATCAGTCGAGCTTCAAAGACTAAATTCTTTCAGCTGAATTGGTCCTAGGATAATGATCCATTTAGCCAGTCTGGGAGATTGCCTGCCAAAGCCATGAGGGGGAAATTACTCACCCGTCTCCAGCGGAGAAATGTTTGTTTCCCAGCCCTGCCCTCAAATTATTTCAATCAAAACACAAATTAAGTGCAATTAACGGAGTGCTAAAATGCTCCAAACCAACTGATATGGAATCATTAGGAGTCACCTCAACCACATCTCCTTCTTTGTTTCCCCCTCTCCTTCTCTGTGTCTCTTTCTCTCTTCATCAACGGGCCCTCACTCAGGGTAAACTTCACACTTCATTAATTAATTCATCACCTAAAAGCTGAGTATTGATTTTCAGTAATGGCTTTACAAATCTATTGGACACCTAGCTGCAGAAATAATTAAAAAGAATGCGTATTTGCAATAAATCGTCTTTAAAAGGGTTAAAAGTCTCACAGGTCATCAGGGAGGTAGGTTACAATATCAACAAACAGGCTGTAATATCCCCCAGTCATTAAGGACACGAAAAGGACAGCTTTTACGATTGTTATTTTTTACCATGGTAACAACCAAAGTGAGCCTAATGGATGTAATTAAAGAAGAGAAGCTAACTGAATCATCACAGTATAGAAACTTACAACTGATGTATTGTTGGAAGGTTAGTGATTAAATCAGAGCAAAATACAACTGACAAAAGTTCATGGAGCACACAGATCGTACATGAATGGAGATGGGCAATTTTACCATTATTTATGAAGAGCATTTCTTCAGTGTAATTTATTGTACATTTGTTCTGTGGGGATTTTCTGTGGTAAACCTCTACCATAAGGATGCATTCTCATATAAATGATGTCAAGTTACAGAAGACTTAATGAAAAGAATCTGATGAGAGTTAGAGTGCAGAGAACAATCAAGACTGTTATAAGGAATATTGAGGAATATATATCAGAATAATGGGTATTGTGCTGAAGAGCTGCTTCTTCATTCCTTCAAGTCAGCTCCCACCAGCGCATGAGCATGGAGAACATGAGGCAATGCCAGCTTCGAATGCCACACACCTGGAGCTACCTGAGCATGTAAGCTGCAGCTCAGCAGAGACCCAAAAGCCGCTGTCCTCAGTGTGTGAGGAACATTGTGTGAAGGGACACTCATGCTCAAGTCAACTACATTATCCAAACAACATTTTGGGACTACAGTAGGGCAACGTACTGCAAGGGATGCAGTCTTTTCATTTTTCTGCATTATCATATTGTTCTATTTTTTTACTTATACTCTGTGTCCTTCTGTGCTTTTCATAATTGCCCCTCTTATCTTTGCATATGTGTTTATGGCACCCCCACAAGGCTCCAAGAACTTTTTCATTTAAAAGTTGATATACAGTAACCCTAGAAATACAGTTTCTATGTGTACTGTACAATCCACATAGAAACCGACTGATTTTGTCAATACAGAAAAGATGGTCAGTAGCATTGTCAAACTGTTATACCTTGTTTTTTTTTTTAAAAAGAAAAAAAAAAGAAAATCATTACAGTTAAATGCCATTAGCAAAGTGACTTTACTGGTTCAAGATCCCCTGTGGTTTCCAAATGATTTGCTGCTGGCCTTCAAAACTGGGAAAAAAAAAAAGAAAAAACCCACTGATAATTAAAACATCTAACTGGCCATTTCTCTATCCTTGGGGATATACAATACATAAATGGACTAAGATGAATGGTTTGATATAACTGGTTAAGTTTTGTAAGTCGCTGAATATAAGCCATACAGTATATCTGACATGCCCCGCAGTTCAACCAAGAGCTTGTTCCAGAGGAGGACAAAATTACAACAGTGAAAACAGATGTAGTGTATGTACAATCCCTATTAACACTAAAATTGCAATGGCTTTAGCCCCAACAAGGTGAATTTGTCATTGAGAGCATGTAAATGTATTCAGCCACTACCTTATATCATAGTAATCACAGCCTATCTCCACTGGGGCAAGGTCTGTGATTTAAGACAGGGGACTGTTTTATAACACTCTTTAAATTTCTTTCTCTTGCTCACTGTCCCTCCCACCCCTTCCTCCCATTGCCTGTTAGCTCTCCGTTCTCTATCTTGCTTTATCTCCTCTTTCTTTCTCTCTCACACACACATGCACACGCACACACACCAACTCACAGCAAAGGAGAACATAAATCTGGATAGTGTGCCAGATTGGGCCATGGACACCATAATTACAGAACATCAAATGAAAGAATTAGTGTCCCTATTCTCATTGCCATGCAAGACTTACAAGTCCTCTGCAATTTCTTGGCTTACCTCTGCTTTACACCTGCTCATACAACACATACACTCTCTCTCTTTTCTCTCTCTCACACACACACACACACACACACACACACACACACACACTAACACGTGCACGTGAACAGGTACACAAGCAGTTTCACAAGGCTGCAGACAAAAACATCTGTGCAAAAATATAGGTAAGTGCACATACATGCTTTCAGACAGCTCAATAACTTTCTTATAAATCTCTGCTTAAAATTCACTTTCATTCCTTGTTTTTACTGCAAAGCCCTTTGTGACTTTGTTTTGAAAGGTGTTATTATTATTATTATTATTAAGTTGATAGCCTTAAAGTCTTTATTATGGTCATTTTCTCTTGGCTTGGGAGAAGGATAATGTTTTTAAAGGAGGAGGAGGAGGAGGAGAAGTGTTTTTTGGCAACTAAATATCCAGTGTCAACAAGTATGATTTAAATGTACTCAAGGGGAAAATGAGAAGTATGGTAGTGTAGGGATGTGGCATCATCAGAAAACAAAATATCATGTAATTTGTAACTTTATCAGACAAAATAATATAATAAGAACATGGCAACAGCTCTGTCTATACATAGAAAAAAAACTATTTGCTTGCAATGCTCCATGTTATCTCAGTGATATGGCAACAGCTGAAAGATCTGTAAAGTTGTAAAGCCTGCCAAGTTGCATTGATTCTTAGTGGCATAAAAAGTGAAGAACAGCTCAGGTATAAAGACTAGGTTGAACTAAAGTTTTGTTTTAGAAACCACCCCTAGAAGCCTCTTTAATCAGTTGCAATGCTGTATACTGTATGTCTACAGCATAAAGGTAGTGTTGAGTGTATAGTATTTTAGCCTCTCTCTTAACCACAGAAAGATGACAGAAAAATGTACAATCTACACAAAAAGCACTAAATGTAATGCCAGTTGTACAATTTGATATATTTTCCTTGTCACACCACTCTAAATCCTTTTTGTTATTTGAAATGCCTCAATCTGAGATCCACTATGTACAGTACAGATGCCATGACAGACAGGCAATCCATCCACATGGCCTTGAATCTCCAATTCCCTGAGCTGAATTGCCCCAATCACAGACCCACTATGCAGACTCAGTGACAGGCATGCAATCCTACACCTGTGACCATAATAAAAGCCTCCCTCCCTTCTGCTTTCCTCTCACCTACCTTTCCTGTCAATTACCGCTCCACAGATAGATGGAAAAGTGCACATCTCAGCAGTTTCAGAGATATCTCGACTAAAGCATTTCCCAAGGTTTTGATTGCAAAATCATATAAAAAGCTTGAGGTAGTGGCTTTTGAGGATGGTTCCCTGTGGGATGTAAGGGCATACAAATGGCTGCCTTTAAGTCCTAACTGAACATAACAAGGCCCTGGAGTTAGAAAAGCCCTGGGAGAGCTTGACTGGAGATGAGGGAAAAAAAGGAAAAGTATTTCTATTGGAAAAACTAGGACTAAAAATGGAATTTCACCAGCACAATATTTTTTTCAAAAGAAAAAATGAAAAGAACCTCAATTTCAATAACAATTTATGTATGCCTGCTACAAAAGAACTGATGCCACTTAAGAAAGACTATCTTATTCAAATCAGTGGTTTCCTTAGTGAAGAAGCTTTAATAGGGAGAAAAAATAGAGAGAATGATTTTAAAGGATCAGTTTTATTGCATACACAGAATGAATTAGCTGCATTATAGTTACAAGTATGAAATAAGACACAAGTCTTGTTTTAAACGTGGTTGATTTCATTTTGGCAAACAGGAAAATCCAAATAACATCGAGTATAATCAACTCTGTGTTATTTCCAATACAAGTAAAATGATTTTGACTGTATTATCCTCAAAGATAATTTCAGTATTGTAGTAATTTAGTTTATTAAAAAAATGTTAAAATGCTAAATTGACTGCTTGGAACATTAAATATCCCTACTGCCATTTGTATTGCACGACAGTAGTGTATATATGAGCATTTCCCATTCCTATAAACAATGTTCCTAGTACATTTCTTAATGGCACTGTAAATAACCATGACTTTATTGCCCACATAAAATATATTTCTATTCCAGCAAAAGGCTAACTTAAACTGAAGATTCATTGCCATGTCAATTACTTTGCTATTGTTTTGTTTATCCCTATTTACTTTTAGTAGTGAGTCCGTGTATTAAAACCTAACTGACGTTGATTTCACAGAGAGAGGTTGGAGCCTTGCCCATAACACAGTCATTTCCTCACTACTTGACAATCAGTTACAGCTTTATGAATAAACCTGTGTGGTTAGCATCTATCAGCCCAGCCCTCCAAAGCCACCACCACTACCACCACCATCCATGAATTTCACTTATGATTTAAAATCCATGGGTAGCTAGCCATGAAATCAGCCTTTTTGTCATAATAACCTTTTCAGTTTAGAAGCTTATTTACACATCATGACAGATAGAAATAACAAGAAATGTTTTTTGATGTACCACTCTGGTTGGTTGGGGTTATGAATATTAAAAGCACCTCAACTGATTTCCAACTCCACCTAAGAAAGCAATCAGAGCTTACATTGGTATGATGCTGCAACAAATTCCCCCGATCACAGGCTATACACAGCTTGAGCATGTGTGACAAGGAATGACAACAACAGAACTCAACAAAAGCCATGTCCCAATTACTACATTACACTTTTTTTCTGAGGTGTAATACTTAAAAGAACAGTTTGACGTTTTGGCAAATACACTTAATAGCTTTCCTGGTGAGAGTGACAGGCAATCAGCAGAGATTCAGGAAATTACTGGTCTTGGCCAAGAAACAGTCCATCTGCCTAAAAAGAATTGGTTATTTTTCGGCAAATAAGCATATTTCCCAGGAAGTATTCCTTTAAAAATGGTGTCTTGGATCAGGTAAGATGTTACTTTTGGGAAAATAACTATGTTCAGAATCTTGCTGTACCTATTTTCTCCAAAATATTTTCAATAAATGCAATTTTCGTTCAAATGAGTTTTAGTTCAAAATTTTGTTTATAATGATGCTGAAATGTCAAAACGTTCTACTGCTACATTGTACATTCTATGTGTAGCTTTATGGAGTGAAGATAGCTGTAACTTTCACCCTCTGCATCACAAACCTCATCCATCAAATACAATGGGATATCCCATTAACTCATTGATTATTCAAATACAGAATCCCACCTGGTAGATCCTTTGCCTTTCATGGCAGATAGGGTCAATGAACAAGAGCTGGACAGAAATGAACTCTGATGTAAATGTGTGAGTATCACTTCAGATCTCACCGAGGGGATGACTGATGATTGTTTTTCTGCCCGACTGCCACAGTGGGTTAAGACAAGGGGCTTTATGATGCATGGACATCCTTCGTTACTAATTAACCTTCATACCACACTAATTAATTAGATTCCAGCAAGGTCAAGCTTTCTAAATGGGACAATTAAGTGCCTTCCTCATACAGTATTGCACAATAAAGAGCCTAACAAAGCCTAACAAGGAAACTCGATAGATGTCTAACTTTACAGAGAAAAATAGAACATTAGTTCATGTTCAAATGTTTTGAACATGAACTAAGTAAAATATAATACCTGTGATATTATGATGTGAGGAACTTATAAATGTATATATGGGCAGGTTGCTGCCTTTGCATTTTAGTGTGTACTCTAATTTAGAGGGAAATACAAAGTCTGTAATCCAGCCAAAGTGAGGCACAATTGCAGTATGCTTTTAAGGTGATTTGTTGTCTATCTAAGTAGTAACATGCGAAGAGACACCAAAGACATAAATGCATGGTTTAGTCTTGGTATAACAGTAAAAAAACTATTTTTGCCTTATTTCGAATGAGCAGAAAATGTGACAGTGATGTAAGAGTGACCAAGGATGGATAGGGGTGAGAAGTTCAAAGAACAGATAATAAAAGCAAAGAAAAACATCGTGGTCTGCACCAACACAGAAGATGGCTGCGCGTTCTAACAAAAATATTCAAATAAAGCAAGGTAATAATGTAGCGATGTGAGCATGCTGTGGGCCTAAGAATGTTTTAACAACACATTAGAGATTTCAATAATTATAGTGGTAGTTGCAAAGCAGTGAACATTAACACACATTTTCATTTTCTTTGAAATGCCTAACCGATCTATTACAAAAAAGATGTTGTGAAAGGGCATGTGAGAATCAGGAAATTAAGTCTGCATGAGTACACACACATTTTCACTAGCAGGCGTAATGGACCAGTTGGACAGCACAGCTTGCTTATGTTCAGGAAAAACTTGTCAAATAATGACACAAGCAAATGCAAGTGCACACACACACACACACACACACACACACACACACACACACACACACACACACACACACACACACACACACACACACACACACACACGCACACGCACACACAATCTTTTACATACGCATATGCATATATATGCATATGTATAAACATAGTAGTGTACAGTATGTGTATCTCTTACACATTTGCATACATTGCACAAACATGTGAGCACACACACACACAGGGAGTTGGGTAGGTATCATTTAAAAGACTATTCGCCCTGTACACTTGAGCCCATATCTGACTAACAGTGTGGAACCAGCCAAATGTGGCAGCCAACTGTTCCCCATCCTCAGGCTATCCCTGGACTTGGCACAAGTATAGCAAATTGTATCATTGTTATGTGTGTGTGAGTGTGTGCATGATTCTCTGTGTGTATATTGTGGATGGGCTGCAGAGACAGACAGACAACAGTGGGTTTGTGAGATAAAATAACTGTATAGAATAGTATTGAGTAATGCTGTTGACTTGAGGTTGTGCATGTGCTTGGAGAGAGATAACACGGCTCATAGTCGCTTCATGTGTTTTGACTTGTGGTTGCTAGTGAATCAGTGTCAGATCGTACTAACTGCACAACCAAATTTGTTAATCAATCAGCTGATAAACAGAAAATTACCATAAAACAATTTTGATAAATTGTTTGGTAATTTCTAATTATTTAGTACATTTTCAAGAAAAAAACAAGCAAGTAAGCAAATAAACAGACAAACAAAAACAGATATTTGCTGGTTACACCTTCTCAAATTTGTTACTTTTCTCTGTTCTTATGTGGAAATGTGTGTGTGTGTTTGTGTGTGTGCGTATGTACTCAAGACGTCTAACTGTGCATTTGACATTGACTAATAGGCAGTAACCCTATCTTGGCACTACCATGGGGATGTAGACCCTATATTGTACTAAACCCCACATAAATAAAGCCTCAGGGTGCCATTTGGTAACAGAAAAAAATTAATCAGATTTTTTGACAAAGAAAGAAAGAAAGAATGAAGAAAAGAAAGAAAGAAAGAAAGAAAGAAATATAAGAAATAGACAGGCAGATTAAAGTAAAAAGTTGTTTCTCCCATTTCACTAGGGTCACTTTGAGAACCAAATTCTTCCAGATGGTGTTTTATAAATTTTTATTTATTTCTAGGGAGTGATGTGGTTAGATGACATGGCTGATGAGAACATTTCTGCGACACGCCCTGGGACAAATGAAATGCTGTAAGACTGCAAGGTTAGAGAGCCTATTACACAATCTGCTTAGATCACAGTTAGTACTGCAGGTTTTAACATAATGCCCTTCCCGATGTCTTTTACAGAAATTCTCATTTTGGGAAAAAGACTTGCTGGAAAGTGAAATCAGTATCAATTTCAATTATATGTGTTCAGTTGAAAGACTTGTCCAACACATGTTTAGCTTAGTTTAGTGCAAAGACTGCAAGCATGGTCAAACAGTTCCACCCTCCATCAAAGGTGCATTTCAAAAATTCCAAAGCTCCTGTGCTTTTAACAGAAAATCAGACATTATAGTTTATTCTACCTTATGCATCAGAGGTACAGTAGTCATTGACCGACAATGACTGGGGCCAGTTAATGCTTAGCTACCTGACCCAAACAGTGATTCTTAAAAGTATTGATGTTTTGCTTCCATGACACAATTTAAATTAAATTTTGGACTTGTTGAAAGATGTGTGTTTATATGTCTGGACTGAAGTCTAGGGTTAGGGTTTGATAGCATTTTATTGAATTTAAATCCAACATCAGATCCACCAGAACCCAAATCCTTTCTAATCCCCTCTTGAATCTTGTTAGGTTCAACTTTCAACATTTGCAAGTAACATAAGTTAGAAGAAACATAGCTCAAAGATCTGTAAGGAACTTTTGTTGGCAGGTAAGGCAGAGACAATATAGTCTGAAGCTACATCCTAAACATGCGACAAACAACATAATGAATACTGTATTTTTTATGAGTTACTTGCTCGAGTACTGGAGCTTGGTGCATTTATCAACTATTAAGTTGATATTCCTAAAATATTGGCACAATGTGGATAACAGTTTAACTCCAAGATGCTCCTGAAATTGATCTGAAACGGTCAGTTGATTGTTTGATTGTTGAATGAGTATCACTTTACTGAGGAGTCAGTGTAAGTATTGTCCGCTGGTATACTGTAATGCTTTTGATGATCAACAGTAATACAGTAATATAAATTGAATGCATTTTGCCCGATTAACACACAAAATACTGGTTAAGGAGCCTGTCTAGTTCAATATGTTTAAGTCCACCAGTTTGCTCAACAATACTCTACAACTGCACTACACTACTCTAGCTGTAATTTAGTTGGGAGTGATGGTAGATAATATGGATGCCCTGGCTCACACAGGAAACAATGTGTTATCCAGTTACCATTACACACAGCTAGCACAGAAAAGGGCTTAGATTAATGATGCACCTGTTTGGTCTATATGGAGTACACATTAAAAGTCAATGCCTTGCATGTATTATAGCTTATTAAGAAGCCGGAGAAGGAAAAAAGGGATAGGTGGTTAGTGGGAGAGGTGAGAGAAAATGAGAAAAGGAAAAGAAAACAAAAGGGTGAAAGGAAAGAACAAAGCATGGGAAGAAGGCTGCAGGAGGAAAACATAGATGAAAGACATAAAAAGGGAAGGACAGTGGAATACACCTAAGTGCTCCCAGAAAGCACACTATATTAATCAGATCCTTGTACATGCCACAGTGCATGCATTATTATCACAGCGACCATTGTGTTGGGTTTACTATAAATTACAGTCAATTACAGAGCAGGGTTCACAATATAGACATAAGAAGGATAACCAGGGGACACATTTAACTCCCATAATGACAAGAAGACATTACAGCCATAGAGACATAAAGTAACATTTTACCTGTTAACTAGTTGTTGTAGTTATATAAATGTAACAGGATACAAAGTGAGCGAATATCGCAGTCACTGCTCTTCTTTACAGTCTTTGAAATAAAGAGCTGATTTTCAAAGGAATATGTACCTCGTAAATCTTAAATCTAAACTAATGCAACTTTGAAATGCAACGGTTCAAAACACAAGTATATCGGAAGCAAGTTTACATCATAAATAAGAGAATATTCCCGTTAATATCACTAGTTGTTCTTTTCCCTACTTTTAGCCACCCTTCATTATTAACCAGATTATAATTTATTCTGATTTGTAAAAAAAATATATACATTCAATATACAATTTAGCAAGTACAGATGGACTGAAGTTCTATATACCCCACCATGAAAGAACAGACTTTGTGCCACACTATTAAGAAATGACTGATAGGGCGGAGTGACAATGATCCAGCCTCTATGACAGCCTGCTATCATTACAGTATCAAATGACCCCCTGGGCTATATTACAACCATCCAGTGTCACCAATTACTAAACAAAGATAAGTTGTAATATCACAAACGTGCATTTATATTGTCTGTTGCCAAATGTTAATGTTGCATAGAGGTCATTTGGGTACACTTTGGGTTTGTATTGCAGCATTTGATGGACGGAAATACAGCAAAGTGCCCACTGAATGACTGGTGGAGAGGTGCTGAAGCAAGACAAGTAGGCCCATTATTATTAGTCATAAAACAGGAGTAAGAAGCTAAGATGTATCCATTTTGGGCCAAGAATTCTACCGCAGTATTTCAAGTTAAAGCCTACTTTTAGTCTTCCCAGTTACAAAATACAGTACAGCTCACAGTAGCTGTGTGCACTCTGCAGACTTACAGTACTGTATACTTACAGTAGTGTTCTCATGCAGACATACACGTTTCAAGTTGTGCTCATATTTGGGAAGAAAAAATAAAAATACATACATAACATATTCACTTTCCATATTGAAAATGGAATGTGTTGAATTGTGAATTTTGCCTATAACCTCTAGGATGTAAGTCAATGGAGGAATAAACCTGTGTCTTAGACGACTCCCTGGCCTCCTTTATGGACCTGAAATGACAAATATACAGTCTTGCCAATCGCCAGAGGAGTGCACTTGCTATTACACACTGCACAGCCCCACAGGGATGGTCGGAGAGAAAAGAATGGATAAGTTGCTGATCTGGACGAATTCTTTCTCTCCCTCTCTCGCTGTCTATGCATATGTGCGTCTGTGCCTGAGTCCGTTTGTGTGTGTGTGTGTGTGTGCATGTGTGTGCATAGGTAGAGAAGTGAGGATGTGCACATGTGCAGCAGAGGGAAACCAGAGAAAGAGAATAAATGACTGTAATAAATGAAGATGAACATTCCAGGGCCTCTGCTCTCTTCTTGTGTTTTTCTCAATTTTTCTTTCCCCCACTGCAAAATATGTATTGATTTCCATGCATATTTATAATCTGCGCTGAACCACTGGGTCTCAAGTGTTTTCAGAGGTGATAGGCCTATTCTGTGGAGCAGAATCAACAATATCGAACACTCACAGAATCTCCAATCCATCCTCTAAGCTCTGAAGATATAAAGCATTCATTTCCAACTCTAGTTTGTTCTGGCATTGTGTAACTTGGGTGTGGGGGAAGGTTGGTTTAGGGTTTTATGTTGCAGTCAAACATTATTTATTCTGTTTTCTACTCTCAGTTCGATTCTCTAAATCAAACTTAATATGGATATTTGTACTCTGTTCTGCTGTATTTTGAGCATTGTATTCTTTATCATACAATTTATTATGTAATCTCAAGTTATTTCCTTGTCCACCCTCCATTTTATATTTATTCTTTCTGCATGACATTATATGTCTTCATATTTGGGTTACTCTTCAGACTGGTTTATATAGCACTTTGATTAGACAGTATCCCCCAAAGACACCCAACATGATTAATTCTCCACTAATTCTTTGATTAATTGTAATTTTACACGATTATGTTCTACTTTTCTATGCTACCTTAACACTTGTTCTGTTCATTTCTCTTCCATCTGACATTGTGAGTAACTATGACTTCATCGTTTATTCCCTATCAATAGGCGCTTTGAGCATAGAGCTCTCAAAGGGGAGACACAGGGATAAAGACAAGAAGCAGGTCTCCTAAGTGGCTCTTCATCTGCCTGCTGTCAGACTTGACCTTGTTCCGATGGCTTTGTGGATGTACAGTGCGCGCGTGTGTGTGCGTGTGTGTGTGTGTGTGTGTGTGTGTGTGTGTGTGTGCGAGAGTACATGTTTTCTCAGTGCATTTTGTGTGTACTGAGAACTTGTTTGGCTGCTTGTGTATGTGTATTTGGGACCAATAGTGTATGCGTAGTTTCTGACTAATCAAGTAGTAGGCCTTAGACAGCATTTTGCTATCTCTCTGTATCCCTCTTTCTCTCTCCTCCTCTCTGTGATTTTCTGTCTTACTTTCTCCAACCCAACATGTGTTTGACTCTAGGTTGGTTTTGCTTTTTCAGATACTGGCCTTATTACTTAATGGATCACAAAGGCGCTGCACAACATGAACGATTTCAACCTTGCCGTCTTGTGTGAGGTACACTAGTCTTAATTGATCAGTGTTGCACACAATAGACCATGCAGATATTATGTATATTGTACAGGCAAGCACAAATCAACCAGGATCCACAAATATGAACAAGAGCAAGCAGGGAGTATGCATTGTTGAATATACAACAGTACATACAAACACAAACAAACATGCATGTCAACCAGATCAGAAATAAATAAAATTGTATGAATTCAAACATCCAAGAAAACCATGCACCAGCATGCACAAACACAGAGACATGCACAGAATGGCATGTACTTTGTTGTTGTCCAGTCTTCCAAAGTGTGATTAAATGCTAGGTGGAGCAAGAAGCAGTAATGGTTGGATGGAAGATTTCCCCTGATGCCTCATCCCCTCACTCAATGGATCAAAAAAGAGACAAGTGATGGAAGGTTACATCAACTAAATAATATGTAACATATATTGAATACAGTACGAGTCAGCCCACCACCTATGCACCACCTTTTACATAGGAGGGTTGTGAGTAGACACAGCTAGTATGTGTACTTGTTGTATGACAAAGAACAGGAAACATAACTGAATCAATTTTAAAGAGACTTAGATTAAAGGACAGTTATACCTTAAAATTTATGCCAGTTCAAACTTCTATTTTTTTAGACAATGTCTACCAAATTGATGTCCCTCTGCACCTATCTCTATCCAAATGACCAAAATATCGTTATAGAATTAAAAAAACAAAAAGCAAAAAAAAAAATAGAACAAATATTGTTAATTTGACCTACTCTATTATACTCTGGTATGTTGGGTGAGGGTTAAGGTAAGCATCTCTGCTCCCTCTTGGTCAACTACAAAGGCAATGTCGGCCAGTGCTGACTCTGGAAAGGAGAAGCAGCATCAAGAACACAAGCATTGGCAGCAAAGGCCACAAGAGCTGGTCTAACTGGTAACTACGAATGGCTGTAATTACCAAATGGACTTGTAATGATTTAATGCCTTTCTGTGTGGAGTTTGCATGTTCTCCCTGTGCCTATGTCCAGGTACGGTTTCCTCCCAGTCGAAAGACACGCAGGTTACATTAACTGGCAACTCTAAATTGCCCTTAGGTGTAAATGTGAGCGTGACTGGTTCTTTGTCTCTATATGTCATTCCTGTGATATACTGGCGACCTGTCCAAGGAGTACCCCTGCGTCTCGCTCAGTGTCAGCTGGTACTGGCTTGGCCCATGACCCTCAAAGGATAACCAGCATAACTAATTAAGATTTAAACTATCGTGCCTGGGTCTGCTGTATACCACATGTTTTTAAAAGTGTTTATCTATTCATTTATTTAACATAGTAAACTTACAGTGGTCCCGAGCAAGGCCATGCATGTTGCAGTCATGTGGGTTAGTGATTATTCTATGGCATTATGGTGATTTGGTTAAATACAGCATAACCTGTTTTCAAGTATAGGATGTTGTCCAGATCACCACAAGCCAGGTGGCACACTATAAATCAATCTGCCATTCTATGTACATTTAGTTGTCAATCAAAGTAGTGTCCAATACAATAATTTCAATAGGAAAAATAAAAAAATCTGGCATTACTCTGTACATTTCAGACAGTTTATTGCTGACTGTCTTGAGCAGTAGTGGCCCACTGACATGCTGACAGTTTGATAATGTCAACAGCTGGCCTGACAAAGCTTCAGTGTAGATTTCAAAAATTTTGTGAAGGTTGTGCTTGTGCAGGTGAAGTTTAAATGAAGTTCAACACTGATTCATTCATAATTCATACACTGATAAATTGTAGTCTGGTGACAGACTACAATTTTAAAAACAGGTAGGACTTTGAAAAAGGGATGTCTCATGTGACAGTAAGCACTGATCAGTGTTTTTTTCTTTTTAATTGATTCGTATTAAACCAATTTCTCTGTTACTGAGATCCATTGTGTTTCTAGGCACACCAACTATCAAAAAGTATCCACATCCCTTCTATAAAATAGAACCTCAAAACCATATAACACATATAACGCTTCTATTTCAACAACAGTTTGCAGGTGTAAGATACATCTAAAGTGCTGCAGTTGGTTTAAAAGTGTATTTGTATTTGTTTTATGTACACTACTGGTAAAAAGTTTTACGACACCTCAATATTTCCAGTTGTTACTGAAATTTGAATAGTACAATGTTTCAGTGTACTCTGAAATCAAAGCATTGAACAAATAAATAAAGATTTTTTAAAAATGCAGCTGCGTAACACACTCGTGGCATTCTTTGTACAATGGAAATGAAAGATTGTTTGTCTCAACAATTTTGCAGAAGTTCCCACAAATGTGTTTCACTTTGCTTTCATCTCCTGTCCAGTTCATCCCAAACCAGCTCCATGGGGTTTAAGTCTGGAGATTGTGCTGGTCTTCCATCACGAGAAGCCACCATCTAGTTCTTTTCTTCTAATGTTTTGGGTCATTACCTTGCTGCAGTATGAATCCCTGACCAACCAGTCTGTCTTCCCTTTGTTAATTGCCTTTTTTCTTACAATTCTGATAGCAATATACAGTACTAATTCCTGCAGTACAGTATCGTCCTGTTAATGCATCAGAGGGTGTAGTAACAAAGTGTGTTCCAACTGCCTTCGCACAGAGGGTTTGTAAGTGACCAACAAAAGTTAGGGTACCTGTAGGAATTGTTTGCATTAACTTCCAAGGCTTGAACTGCTTAAATTTCCAATCAAAATTGGAAAATGGGGTTGTTCCAAAACTTTTTACTGATAATATATTCTGTTCATGCTGGGGATGAAAACAGGGTGTCCGAATCCTACCCAATCCTCACTGCACACTGCTTACAAAATAAGAGTCCTCTCTCCATGGATATAAAACAAAGAAGCATAAAATGCTAGGGAAAGCTGTTAAACCAATCTACAAAGCAGGGAATATTATCTTAATGTATGATTACTATTCAGCTGTCAATCTAAATGGTTTAACTAATATTAATGTAGACCCACGGCATGGTTAGTGTGTCTTGCAAAGCCATATTATGTGGGAAAATAAATAACCCAGAGTGGACAAAGTATTTTTAAAAAGATCAGAACATCCTTATAGTGCAATGAGTGCAATGTTATGCTCTCTTTTTTACTTGAATATACATAATAATTGTAGTAAGTGAATTCATTAAGAAGCAAAATTTTTCTTTAAGATATTAGTAGTTGGTACATACATATTAATAAGCATTGTAAGTGAAGCACAATGAACACTGAAATTGTTTGCAGTGAATATTTGTCCTTGTCTGCACCAGAATGATAGAAACAGCTCTTGATAAATTTGAAATTCACTATCTTCTAAAGACACAACAATCTTGCATTTCCCTGTGTTCTTGTAGACCAACCTATTCATCATTCACTTTTTTAGGAAACAGAAGCTCCATGGATGAGGTGCTGTCAGCACATCTTTCGTACCCTGCATTGACTGGATGATTTATTTGACCTCGATGAAGCCTTGATCTATGCTGAAGAAACGTTTCCATAGCAAGTTGTTATAGCCAAGAAAGACACCTCTGCAGGCAAAAAAGTGTGTGTGTGTGTGTGTGTGTGTGTGTGTGTGTGTGTGTGTGTGTGTGTGTGTGTGTGTGTGTGTGTCTGTGTGTGTGTGTGTGTGTGTGTGAAATGGGGATGGGGTTGAAGTTGGACTACTTCCGACCACCCTCTGACAGTGGCCTGGTGAAAGAGCGTCCATCTTGGAAATATTGCTCCTGTACAACTGATGGATGATGTGTCATATCTGATGGTAGAAATGCCCAGAGAATAGGTCTGAAATATGGATGTGCTACAGTAATACAGTGGTTAAATTAGGCACTGAGAGGGAGTGACAGACGAAAGTGATGGGAAGTTATGGGTAAAGTAAAGAGAAACAGTAGAAATCTACAAAAAAAATCTTAACATTCAGTGTTGATTGATATTACAAGAACAAAAATGGGACACGAGCATCCAAGAAATTTCCACCTTGGAAATCACTGTCAGTTCACGTCTGCTGAGGTCAGTAGACAGGGAAATGAGCCAAGTGGTGCCTCATAACCTGTTTTGGCCGGTTGAAGTCATCTTTGACTGCTTCTTCTCTCCCAGTTAAGAGTTCTTCAAATAGGCGTGATTAGTCTTATATTATGGACTATGTGCTGTGTGTTTACATTTTGTGAATAGAAATTACAGGAAAATAACCAAAGTCCACTGTTCAATAGAGGGCCCTTCCCAACCTGGCCCTAAGAAGAAAGAAAGAAAAACAAATCACAAAATGTAAGACATGAAATTTGCATACTTATGTTGGAAAAAAATTGGAGGGTGATATTGTACATGGGCAAAAATAAAGATAAAAGAGCAGCAGGTAAGTCTGCTGATTGTTACAGCAGAATAATATTACATTTTAGTGAGCAGCAGTCAGCTTTTAATGTCTCTATTTATGTTTTTATGATGAGTAACTGTTTTGTTCACACAAATATAGCCTGAAGTGGAAAAAAAAGAAAGGAAAAAAAGGAAGAAAAGAACAAATTGACTCTCTCATTAGCCATGCTAGCATCATGGCTCTAGGGATGGTGTCACAACCTGGCTGAATAAATGAGGGGAGACCACATGAGTTGTTGAGTTGTAACTAAAAATAAGTTTATTTTACATTCAAAAGGGAAATTAATGTAAAGACAAACTTAATACAGGGGAGAGAGGAAGACTGCCTGTCTGCCACTTATATACTCTTGCAGCTAGAACAGGTGAGCTTACTCTCTCTAATGACCCCCCTCCATCCACCAAGCTTCTGCAGGCAAATGCCTATCCAGAGTGAGTTGTCTCAGGGGCAATGTCTGCCAGTGGGTTGGTCTGTCAACTACTACTGGATGGACTGCATGAAATATTGTACAAGCATTCATGGTCCCTAGAGGATTAATCCTACTTACTTTGGTGATTCAATTGAGTGAAATATCTCATCTCAAAATAATCTGCCATTAAGGATGGACCACATGGACAGTGACCCAGATAATGGTATAAGGACTATGAGACCGGCTATGGCGAGATATGAAGGGAATACAGGACGTATATGTGGCGGCTGAGCAGGCAGGCTCTTCAAAAATGAATGTGTAACAAAAAATTCACCACGGATAGACCAAGTGTAACATTCAGCTTCAGCAGTACACGGCTGATCATACTCAAAGATTAATCTCTTGTCTTAAAAGGTCCTAAGCCCGGCACAAACCACAGAGCCCAGGACCTTTCTGCCAAAGTTGTCCAGAAGACTACCAGAGGGGATAAATGTTTCTGGGAAGAAAATTTTGAGAGAAAGCCATGGCCTAACTTGCCGCCAGCTGCAGACCAAGGGTGTGCACAGCTGGACATAGACCTCAACAGCATCTTTGACAGCATCTTCAAAGGTGATGCAGTAAAGAGGATAAAAACCCTGGTTGAGATAGTGTACAAAGTTTACCAAGAGGTCCGGAACTCAGAGTTCACTAACATGTTCTAGTAGATGGCAGCAACAAATAGCAGAAAGAACAGTGAGCCCTAAAGAAGAGATGGCACCAAGCGAACAAGGGGGAAAAAGTTGATCTGAGTGAGGTCAGTGGTGAACTGCACAAGAGACTACTTCAGCTTTACAAAGCAAAGACCATCTGGAAAAAAAACAAAGGGAGAAGGGGCGACACAGGAAGGCTTTCTTTGAAAACCCTTTTAATTTTTACACCTCCTGGGGAAACCAAAGTCTGAAAAACTGGTATGTTCAAAAGAAGAAGCGGAAGAGTGTGTCCGGCAATTAAACCTTCAATAGGAAGCCAGAAAGAACAACAGCTTGCTATCAGTAGTCTGGCTGGTCCTCACTAAGGTTTATCCCAGTGTGCCTAATCAGCTTATCCAACAGGCACTAGAGTACTATCAAGTGCCATACGATGTAGTGAACCTGGTGATGTGGCACAAGGGGATGCTGAAGATGCACTTCAGCAGACACTGGAAAAACGCATCATGGATGGATACACAATATATCTGTTTCCCTGTTAACAGCTGCTATAAATCTACTGAATGCAGGGAAGATGGCATGCAGGGACCCAAAGGCTGAGGATGGCATAAGTTACCCATCATGTTAGGCCTTCATGGATGACGTGACAGTGATGACCTCATCCATTGCAGGGACCCTTTGGGTTTAGACTGCCTTGGCAAGAATGGTCAGTTGGACAAGGATGCAATTCAAACACAGAATATCAAGAAGCCTATGCATCCAAAAAGGGAAACTGATAACAAAAACATCTCCAGCATCCAGAATGACCAAATTCTCATTATCCAAGCTAAATCAGTCAGATGCCTGGGAAAGAACTGCAACAGCTCCCTGAAAGATGGTGGTAACATGGAAAATGCCATAGACCATCTGTCCAGGTAGCTATAGGCAATCAAAACAGCCTACTGCTGCGGAGGTTCAAAGTGTGGTGCTTCCAACATGGCATCATACCCAGGCTTCAGTGGCCTTTTCTGACGTATGATTTCTCATTGACTCAAGTAGAGGCAATGAAGAGACAGTGGAGCAAGTACTTAGAGAGAATGGTTTGGCATTGTACATTAAACAACATCCTCACTGCCTGCCCCAAAGCCCTGGGCCAGGGCCGGTATAGGTGGAAACATGATAAGGTCCTTAGTGTGATTACTATGTGGGATCAAGAGCAAATAGCAAAAAAGCATCTCCCCCCATGCCTGTGAGCGTAATGAGAGAAGAACAGCAAATGCCAGTAATAACATCCACCAAGTATACTCCCTTCATCCTTCATCAAGTCTCTGACAGGGAAATACAAGGGGACTCACAGTCCCCTGGAAGGACAGACAGAATGTCATAGACAAATTGGGGCAGTATCTGAGACCTGCTAAAGATGGCTATGGCTTAGAAGAGAAAACAGCTGGAACTCATCTGCAAATGAAAGCTACGTGTAGTTTAGCTTTTGCTGCCCAACTCAGTAGAGGTGTACAGGTTAACAGGCAAAACGCCAGTAACCCTGAGATACCTGCTGAGGATGCAGAAGGCTTCCCGCCAAAGGAAGTACAACCATATGATCCGTAGTCCAGGCAGTTTCTGCTTGTGGCAAAGCACCTCTGATGTTTAATTCACTATTATGTAAATGTAGAATATGTACAGCATTAATGTTTGGCGTCCAGGTCTGACCTTGTTACTTCCTTTAAAAAAAAAATCGAACTCAGCTCAGTAGGGAGTGGGGAGTGAAGCTACTAACTTCCCTCCATAGGGGAAGATAGACTCTGAGCCTCCACTTGGATTCTGGAGTGGAGGTGGGCTTTTGCACTGCATACAGCAGCAGTGTCAGCAAGTTGCAGCAGAGCTTTTGGGTGAGGGTTGTCGAAGCAGGCACACAGCAAAAGAATGAGCAGAGCACTGATAGCTTAAATACACTGAAAAGATTAAAAGGTTGTGATGAGCGGACTATAGGTATGTCATGTGAGTCTAGCAGTAGGCTATTTTTTCTTTTTGGCCTAAACTGAGACCCAAACTCTGCCATAACTGTGCCATTCAGACCTGACTCGACCTAAACCAGCCTGAAATTTGAGACCCAGGCCTGGGCTACATTTTTGTTATATTTTTCAAAAAATAAAACTAATTGAAAAAGGAAGAGAAAGAAAGTTAAATAATTAAAAAAAGGTGTATAAAGTATCAAAATGTATGCATAACAATATAAACTACCAGCCGCAAAGCACAAATCAGACACTATTCATACTAGTAGCTCTGTTGGCCACGCTTTCCATATGTGAAAGCCAAATTATGAAAAAATCAAAAAGACAAAAATTTTGTCAACTTGACATTTTATTTAGCCAATTTGAGATTTTAGGTGGGTATTTAGATTTCCAGTTTCCAGTTGAAGTGTTTTACATTTTATTGCAGCTAAAAGTGCAAGATAGATATATCTCTTTTTAAGTTTATCCCAAGGGTCTGACTTGCTTGTGCCGAGTAGACAAAGCTGAGGTGACACTGGATTGTCAAAATTTAGACACAAACAAATAATGTTAATCACAGACTCCCGTCAAAAAGGTTGTAACACACTCAATAATACAACAAAAAAATTCCTCCTCCTGCTTTTTGCAGCGCCAATGTAAAAAAAAAACCTCAGAAATCATTATGTGAAGTATTACAATGTGTATGTGTCAACTGTCTACTGTTTGATTTGATAATGTTTATGCCTTAAAATTGTAGGAACAGTTATCAGATTTGGCCATTACTGAACCCAACCCAACAAATCAGTGCTCTGCTCTCTTTCCCACTTTTGTCTGATAGCATCTGTGACTGCCAGTAACCCCTCTAGCAGGCTTTTATATAACTTGGAGATACTCTTATATAGTTTATTGGTATTATTAAGTATAATCTAAATTTTAGATGGTTTAGGTTCTCATAAAGGGGGGCCTCCTGTGAATAGAACCATACGATGAACTTGAATTTCCTAAATAAATTAGTTGACAGTAAACCACACCTATTTGCAAGTGATTAGGGTGCATTATTGTCCCCACTGTCAAGAGTTTGGTCACTTCTGTAATTCCCTTGTCATGCCAAAGTTTAAATGTATCTTCAGTGAGAAAGGAAGAAAGACAAGGATTTCCCGACAATGGAGTAAAGGGAGAAGGGTATTTGTTGTGGCTCAGAAGTCTATGATCCTGGTTCCATATGTGTAAACTGTATATGATATTAGGGTTCACTCGGATTTTTGGCTGGACCGCATCAGCAGGGCCAATCCTATAAATTAGATAACCGTGACTGACTGACTGACTGAGTGATAAAGTTACAGCATTGGTCAGCCAAATGCTGCATGACTGAGTACTGAGGTGACACCACTTGTCAGCCGGCCGAGAATTGGAATTGCCCAATCGGCAGTTGCTCTTTCAAAATGAACCAGCGCAAAACAGTTTTTATTGCGTCATCGGGGCGGCGTTTACAGGCAGTGTATCCCACTTAGCAACTTTGTTGCTAAATTTACTGATTTTTCTAGGTGCTTTTTTTTCAGTAAAGTATCTAGTGAAAGGTCTAGCAACTTTTTGGACCAACCTTAGCTACTGTCCGTAGAAGAGAGTCACCAGTATTTTCCCTCCGCAGACACACCTCTCTATGTGTCTCATTCAGTTGTCTGTGAGGCAGCTGCATAGACGTGAATGAGCCTCTAACTTTCTATTTGAGTTTACATGTAAATGTAGCTGCAATCACAGCACACCTGTTGCCTTTAGCTAATGTGTATGTTGATTTTGTCTGATGATGTTGCGGTTATAAAATGTGGATTTTAGCAGTACAAAGCTTCCTCACCCTTCATAAAAAATCAGTGGACCCAAACATCATAATTAATGTCTGCACTAGGAATGTAATGTATGGTCAATGTGTGAAAATTCAGGTTGAAAACTACTGTGGAAATGCTGTAAACAATTACCTTCAATGGAAGATAGGTAAAGCCTGCTCGAAAAGTCACTATATGTCACTAGATGATGTAGTACAAAAATTAGCATATTCATGACATCATGGCATCAAATTTGCGTTCTCTAAATGTCTCTAGATGATGTAACATGCTAATGCATATTCATGACGTTATCATGTTGTATTTACATTCTGCTTAGTGTCAGCAGGTTTTAGCACTTTATCTGTTTGCCTTTCTCCTACTTTCTTTGCTCACATATGCAGTAATTTAATACAGTCAAATTACCAATAAAGCTGTTCGCATTTACATGTTTTTATGCGGGGCAATACTGGGGACTCTCTTCTATGGAAAGTAGCTAAGGTTTGTCCAAAAAGTCTTAGATTTGTCCCTAAATGCTTTTTTGATAAAAGTCACTAAAGGGGTCTGAAAAGTCGGTAAGTCTAGTGACAAAGGCGCTTAGTTGGCAACACTGACTGTAAATGCCCTCTGATGATGTAATAGAAACTGTTTGCGCTATTCCCCCAGTCAGTCAATCCCAGGAAGTGGGCTTGTTTTATAGTCGGAAGTATGCATAACCATTGATTTAACAATTACCACGCTCTTTCCCACACCGAACATGAAAAATAGTATCACTTGATTACCAGTATAAATTGGTCACACTGTATTTATGTGTCATTATTTTAACAGTTGAAATGGAACTTTTTTCTTCTGAAAGCTTGTCCTCATCAATTTCAGGAATTTTAAGGATCATCTCACAAACTCTTCACCCTAGCTCTGATGTACATTCAGACCTGTCTGAATGTACAGGTCTGAATGATTATTGGTGAGAATGATTATTGGTGCTGGATTATTGGTTTATTGGTAATGATTATTTGTAGCTTTATCCTTACTCTGTAATACTAATTAGGTATAACCTGAATACAGCAAGGATTATAATCAGTTATAACATGCATTAATATTTTAATTTTAATATCTCAAAAATAGTTCTTTTATACTTTTATGCAGAACATGATTGACAACTTTGTGATAGGAAGAACCATGTCAAATAACAAGTGTTGATTTTGCATACCTTTTTTTATACCTTGCATACCTTTTATACACAACCTCTTCAAATGGCAATGTGCCTGTCCGATATTGTCGTTTATTTCCCATAAGAACAAGGGCACACCTTGAGCCTGCTGAAATAATGTATCTGGTTGAAGTTTGTGACAGGTAGTTTAGACAATATAAAACTACATACAGTACACAGTTTTGTTGCAAGGCATATGAAAGGAGATATATCTATTGTAAAATCAAATTTAGTACATTAAACATAAATAAAAAGTGAATCAATCATCAAGTGTCATCAATTATATCAAGTCAAATCTCCAGACATTGATCAGTCAGATCTGTAAATAATGTTCTGTGTTTTTCTTAACATCAGACTGGAAAACTGTTATTCACAGATACCAAGTCTGAAAGAAAATTCATCTGGAGTAATGTATCTTTCCTCAGGATGAGTCCTGAGCTCAATTGAATCTGTGAAGACAATTTAATTTAAAGCAAAAGTCCAAAATCTGAGGCAAAATTTTGAAAATATGTGAAAAGGATTATTACAGTGAGTATCTGTTTTGCCACTCTGCAGTCATGTATTAAATAATTGCAGTTGTGGTTTATACAAATAGAAGCATATCCATATAATTAGTTAAATCACAAAAAAAAACTTGTTAGTGAAAAAAGTGTTTAGAACGAGTTCACACATTTCACACGTTTTTATCTCCGGGGCAGAATCCTTCATAGGTCCAGGCAAACTCAACATGAATTGATCTGTTATCTGTAATTATCCAGGCCTGACTCGACCTATTAATATAAGACCTGACCCGACCCATAATCAAATATAGGCTCAGAGCTACTGCTGTGCAGTGAAGTCAAAAGCTTGGGTGCAGGATACTGGTAGGGTGTAAAAAGGAAACCGGTAATAAATTATAAAAATATAAAAAACGCACTGATAGTGCATGCATTGGTAGAAACATTCTCAATAATTTCAGTGGACTATGTTAACTTCTTTTTCCTTCTGCTCAGAACCAGTTTAGTGGAGTAAGTGTGCACTCAGACCTCTCAAAATCCTGCTTTATGCATTGCTGGCACAGCTTTGATACTTTCATTACATATTTAAATGAAGGCACTGGGATTTAACGCTACTGATCTGTTCCTGTTTCTAAAAACTAACTACTGAATGACTAAATGTCCAAACCTATTTTGTATTTCTTTGCTTGAAGATACAGGGGCTGTTTCATTTTTTTTTTACAATTGGATATAACCAGCCACGCTGTTATACCAGCAGCTGCTGCACCAATCAACTGCTTTTTAATTCTACCCTTGACAGCATATTTGGGCCGATGTATATTAATATTAGGAGTGTTGTGTTTTGTTTTTTTGGGGTTTTTTTTTTTGTGGAACTTTGGGTCATTCATGGAAATGAACGTTTTCTCTTTCTCAGAGACCCCAGGCTTTCTCCTTCCATTGCTGCTTTAATAGGGATGAGAGAAGCTTATGTGATTGGTCATTACTGAAGTTTGCCCCAACTCCACCTGCTCATTTTGCATTCCTCCTACAAATAATGTATTCAGCCTCTCTTCCACATTGCACCCAGCTGCACCAGGTTGCGCCTGGTTTGCAACAGTGCTTGTGGTCCCCAAAATTGCAAAAAATTGCTGGTCATGCAGATTCATGTGTGCGCCTGGATATTTTGCCTGGGTTTGTGTCTGCAGCCTATATCAAGAAAATGGGGCCCTAAGTGTGGTACAAACAGCTGTGGGTTTTCATATTTGTTATGCAAAAATGAAAAAGGGTTGAAAAATATCCCCAAAATTACCATAGCAATTGCATGAGCCTATCAAAGAATCTGGTCTTTTTTGGCCCTTCCACACCCTTTCTGCCTCCTCTCCTTACCCTTTCTAGCTCTTTTGACATTCTGCCCTCCTGTTCTCTCTCCCCTTTCTTTTTGAGCATTCTATCTATCTATCTATCTATCTATCTATCTATCATTTCCCCCCTTGCCTTTCATTTAGCTACTCTTCAGGTTACCAATTTCCAACTCCCTTGTCTTACCAACTGCTGCCTATCCTATCAACATCCCGTGTGACCTTCTCCTCTGTCCCATCTATGTCTTTACACACTCTTCTCTTTCACCTCTCATTCCCTGTCTTGAAACCTCTCCCTTATACTCTTTTCCTTTTTTAACCTCTTTTGAATTATTTTCTGTTTTGTGTTTCCCCCTCTCTATCTTTCACTGTACCCACTTTTCCATTCCCCTCCATGTACCCCTCTTCCTTGAACTACATTATCTGTGGTCTGTCTGTTCCTATGTGTGTATTGGTGTGTTTGCATGTGACAGTCCACATCCTCACTATAAAGGGAATTTAAACTAGGTCAGGCCTGCATTTCTAATAATGCCATGGTCTGCTGACCTGACTTGTCTAGCTGTCTGATGAGTATGTGTACAGGCTTGCATCGGTTTCTGTAAATTAGTCTTTTTGTTTGTTCTGTCTCTAATTATGTTTGCCTGCTAAAGAATATCTTTGTGTATTCAGCTCTTTCCATACAGTTGGTCACATGTATTCCTGTTCATATCATGAGTGTCTGCCTAGCCTTATAATAACCTCAATTTACTAGTGACACATTGACATAGTACCTTGCTAGAGAGCAGTCAAATCAGCCAGACATATTTCTGGCCACAGACTGCCTGACAGTCTGCCATAAGGGACACACTCCAGAGCACTGCTCTTTCTAAGTAGTTAACCTCTTGTTAGAAGAGGGGACAGTAATCAGTAATAAAGTAGTGTGTGATATGGTTAATGTATACACCATCTGGTCCCTGGTCAAAAGCTCAGCTATCATTTTGAGACGTTATTACACAGGAATTATCATATGGTGTTGGAAATTTGATGCTGATGTAAATATTTGGTCATGTATTTTAAAATTCAAATAAGGATGAGTATAATTGTTAAGGTAGATTGTAGTGATTTTATTTGATGTGACTGGCAAGTTAGGAAAAAATGGTTGATACAAAAAGTTTTACAGGGCTGTACAAACGATCTTGAATCCTAACTGTGTAATTAACATGATTCACATGGTAACAGTGCAGTTAATATGGTGATAAAATTTAAATTGCTCGTTGCTTGCGACAGGATGGTGTATAAGTTAGCTGAAATCCAAGTACAATTCAATGCCAAAATTAATGCAAAAAATTGTACTGTACCAGATTAGGATGAATCATGGACGTATTAACAGCCGCTAGATTCCATATTCCAAGATAGTGCCCTATTTTTGCCAATGCTGCTCACTCTTTGTCAAGATTCAGCTTCAGTTATTCTGACTGAGCTTGCCAACTTCCCACAAACAAATAGCATACAAATATTACACTAATATGGACTTTACAATTTTAGTGAATGGGATGACTAAAAATGTAATGACACTATGATTCATTTCTGAATATGTGTGATTACTGTTATTTCTCTGTTTAATATGTTTCTTTGGTAATGGTTGTGTAATGGAAAAATTTAATTCTAAGCCGAAGCATATCATGTGACCTGCAATTCCAACTTTGGCCATTACGCTAAAAGAGGTGCACAGCATAGTGCTGTTCCTGAGGAGGTGGAAAGTATCTTGTGGTAAGCAGGTCCCTTTGGAGCAAAACAGACAAATGCAAAAAAAAACTGACCAGTGTCAGGCTTTCTGCTGTGTTAGCACTTTTGCTGACTTTACACTGGCATGAAATGTAAGGGCCCATGGGTGATAAAATTTTCCTGTGAGCAGGTTATTTCCTGATTTTAGGCAATGCATAACACAAACAAAGATTCATTTAATGTAACTTTGGAGAAGAAACTAGTGTATCTGTTTGAAAAGTTATGAATTTCTCAGTATCTGGAACTGAAAATTAAAGCATATTTATAGTAAATCTATGCAGCTGCTCTGTTACAGAACCCCCAGAAATTATTTTGGATTTTTGAACTTATTCAGTCTGTCAGATTGATTTAGTTACAACTAAAAGATTAAAGGCTTGTTTTGTATCAAAGAATGTCTACTCTTCAGAACAACACCCAAGGCCATTTTCAATGCCCTATTAAATGGAAAAAAAAAAAACATGAAGTGCTGTCAGTCAGTACCACAAAACTGTTTTACTCATTTCATTGCATATGGCCAATGTCATGTTCAAAGCAGTGTTACTGAAATTTCTGCCAGTGTTTTATAGTTTTTATGTTTTTCATCATATGTCCCTCTGTGTGAAAATGTGTTTTTAAAAGAAAAAATAAGAATAAATAAGATAAACAATACTTATCGGTCATCATATAAGTGCAATCTATTTATTCTGCAAGTTTACTTTACAGAACTCTCAATGTTACAGAAGTGCAGAAAAGACTGTTTTTCTCTCCAGCAAAATACCCTAAATTTTCCAAAAGATGCAGTTGTACAGTGTGCATGAATGCTATTAATGTATTTATTAAATCTGTGAAAACATCACATATTTGACAGAAGCAAGCAAACAAGAAAGAAAGGAGGATAAAGAGGGGTGTTAAGAGGGAATCTCAGTGAAAGAACAGACTCTACGGGCTCTCCAGGGAAGCACTCTCTGCTCAATCGCTTGCTCTTAGGTCCCATCTAATGACATCTTCAGTACCAGATTGCCTCCCCCGCTAGAGTACTTGTTTCAGTCTATTGTCCCAGAGACATGTTCCTAACATGGGGTGTTGAGCATGTGGAGGTGGGGGGAGGCGGTCTATCAGACAATCAAATGATAGGATTTTCTCTTCCAATCATTTTTGATAGCATGTCTCTGTCCTCTCTTCTGCCTTTTAGTGTGACAAGGACAATGGAAAGAGATTTTAAAAAAAAACAAAAAAAAAAACAAACACTGAATTTCCCCTTCTGTCCTTTCCCATCACGTCCATAAAGATCATTTGTCTTTTTTTTTGGATAAGTAATCTTCAAGTTGTTTGTCTTTAATTTCTCCATTCCACAAATCTGAATACCAATGCTCTTCGCTTCCTCTCATCCACAACCAACAAAGCCTGGTGGTTCAGCTTACTAAAATACTTGCATTACTATATGTACACCATGGCTCTTCCAGCTTTCCTATAATTCCTTGAAGAGAACTTTTAAAAAGGAAATATTAAAAAAAGTCTGTGTATCTACCTTCAGGTGAGCAGAAATTTTTCTCATGTTTAATGTTTGTTAATGCGTTCCAGACGTTTAGCACCCGCAGAAAAATACTGAATACAAAATGGTGAGAGGGGGATCCCACTCCTGAGCATAGTTGCTTCTCCCTCCTCTTTAAGAGTGCAGTAAATTTGATGCTGCCGCAAAAAATGTGGCAAAAGGTAGCCGTGCCTGTTAATATATAATTTACTACCATTTTCACCTGCTTTTCCAGCTGACGCTATTGGATTCAAGAAACTCTGAATAAAGTCTGATTTTCTGTCGGCAATTACTTTTCCAGAATCTGTGTGGCAGGCGTTCTTTGTTCCCACTGGTGGCATTGAAAGCACAAGCCACCACAAAATAAATGGCTGGGAGAGGAGGGGAGAAGGGAAATGAGGTAAAAGGAACTCTGCATCTTGAGCAATTTTGTGCTCAGGTTCCACAGCATAAGCTCAAGTAGACTAACTGGTCTGGATGTCAAGATTTAGTTTATTTTATTTCGTTTTTTTTTTTTTACATTTACGTTGGTAATTTTTTTTTTTATTGAAGCCCAAAAAACTCTAATTTTAATCCGTTGCACAGTATCACTGATGTGCATTGATAACTTACTGTTGTTTTGAGGTGATTAATTGATAGAATAGAGCAACACTATTTGTGACCAAGTTGAGACTTTTTCCCTTTCATCTTCTCCCTCAGTGTCTCTCTCTCCCTCATGCTCCTTGTAACTCTCATCTCAATCACCACCCTAAATTCCTCTTTTCAAGTGTCTTAACAATCACGCAGGACAATAAAAAGTACATTAACTTGATTAGGTTAATGAGAGCCGGGTCCATGCAAGAAAAAAAAAAGTGTATTTTTAAAAGGTGGGTTAAATTAAGCAAATTGATCTACAGCGCAAATCAAATGTCATGCAAAACTGATTTGTCTTTGTTTGTTTCATTTTGTTTTAAGTTATTTTTGGAAGGGTTATACCTAACGCCTGAGCTGTTGCTAGGTTACACTTAGCACAGCTTTTACACCAGTTGACACAAGTTCAACTTGTAACTAAATCAAGTCAATGTATTGCTGCAGCGCAGAGCTAGATGTTAACACAGGAGAATAAAGTTTTCTTCCTGTTCCAACCAACAGTCAACATTAGTTCGTTTTAACCATGACCAATCGTTCCCTAACCTTATTAAATAGGTTATTATTGTAACCATTATGACAAAGGTCTTCAAATCTTAATAGAAAGTAATTTTAACCCAAACTAAGATGGTTTTTTTTGTACTTTTTTGTATTTTTTTACCTTAACCATGTATTTATTTTAACCCAAACCATGAATTTTCTCTAACCATAACCATCTCTGTGCCTAAAATTAACCAAACCTTAACAATGGCACTGACGCATCATAAATTGGATTTATTTTTTCAGCAATGATTTGTAATGATTTTGGAAGGCACAGACAAATGATGTTGTCCTGTCATTAGAGGTGCCATAACAGAAAACTAATTTGGAGAATTCAGCGTCATAAACTAATGGTAAAGCTAACATGGTATCAGTAATGGTGGCCATGTGTCATGGTTTAAATATATGTGCACAAAAGTAAGGCTAGTCACTAAGATATGATCGTACCTCAGTGCATAGTAACAATGTAAGCATAGTACTATGCATTTTCATGGCTCAAAAACAATGGTCAACCTTTCACATGTAGCTTGATTGTGAAGGATGGTGTTGTCAAGACATTATTACAAGTAGCATTGTATTACCTCCTGCTTTTCAAAAGGTTTTCTAGCCCTAATTAAGGCCACATTCATAAATAGAACTGTATCAAAAAAAAAAAAAAAACGCTTCCCCCTCCAGTGAGACTATTAATTTGTTGCAACAGGGGTGTCACCTATAGTTGTCACCCCAGCTGGCTCAGGGAAAGAAAAATTGCTTTGTTTGAATACAGAAAAATCGTTGCTGCGACAACAGATTTTCAAAGCTCTAAGAACATCCATTAAAAGTAGAGTTGCAGTTATGTCTACTATATATGCAGGTGTATGGCATACTGTGCGCCTATCAGTGCACATCTTACAGAGTAAGGCTGCAGCCAATCATGTTACAGTCCTTCATGTAATCTGCGATGAGACTTTTGCTCCCTGACTTTAAGGCAGTGCCTCCTCCCAGGCAACAAACTGCAAGTACGGTGGTAAAACTATACCAACTTTGGGGAGAAGTGCAGTCTTAAGGACAGACTCAGGGAACAAATGTCCTTTCCCCTATTGCATCGTAACCCGTAAGCTTCGTAGTTCAGACAAATACGAATATGAGTATGAAGCAAGCGCATTGATGCCCACGATGTTAAAACATTGTCAAAAAGAAAAGAACGTCTGCTGATGATTACACCAATTATTGCTACAACATGGAGGCAGATGGATCTCCAGAAGGAGATGATGCAGCATACATAACGTTAGATAACATTACACCGGCAGACACAGGGTCGTGTGTTAAGTGGTGGAGCAAGTATTCAGATTCATAAAGTAGCAGCACTGAAATATAAAAATACTCCATTACAAGTAAAAAATGCACATTGAAATGTATGTCATACTATATTAGTAGATTATTATTACGAATGCATTAAAGTGGAGGCAACATTATGTTGATGTAGCTGGTCGAGGTGGAGCTAGTTTTAACTATTTTATGTACTGTAAACTACGAGTGCGTCATATTTCATCAGCTTTCAAATCTTTTGCGTGTGAAATCTTAATCAATAAAGAAGATAGTAACTACAGCTTTCAAATAAGTGTGGTGGGAAAAAAAATACAATATTTCTCTCCGAATTGTTGTGAAGCCGAAATGTATAAAGTTGGCCAAATTGGTAGGTACAGATACTGTACAAGTACCTTTGAATTACTGTACAATACACACATTAAGTACAATATTTGAGCAGATTTACTTATTTACATTCCACATTACATTAATTTCAGGTTAAGCACAAAAGTCATGTAGCCTAGTTAAGGGCATCTGGTGGGGGAATATTAGGTTGGGTTGACACCAGTATGTCCACCTACATGGACACCACTACACCCCTGCATAAAGGGGGATTTAAACTGCATGTACAGGTTTTTATTTCATCTTCTCACTGATACCTGTACCAACACTGGCCCATAGCAAATTACCTTTCTCACTGCCTGTTCGTGTGAATATGGCCTCCATCCCCTTTTAAAAACAGTGCTGTATAAACTACAGTACATTTTACAGTTGCGGTTTATTGCAAATGTCATCGTCATGCACATTCAAAACCACCCACTGGGATCACTATATTTAATCGCTTGCTGGTGAGTCTCCGTCCTCTGTCTGAAGGCTAGCTGAGGTGAATGTGCCCAGTGTCTAGCAGCCAGATTATAACTCTGGTTTTAATTGACTTGCAATGCAAACAGTCAACTTCTCGGACACTGTCATAATAGGACATCCCATTGAAAGACACTGAGGATGAAGAAGAACTAGTGTGCTAAATGTTGCACCAAGCATAAACATTTTACAACAAAACCCTAGACCATCCCTAAATCCTACCACAAGCTGCACCAGATTTCCTCACTTTGTCTAATGCTGTCTTTTTCTATCTCTCTCTCTATTTCCTTTTTCGTCTATCTCTATCTTCCATCTTCCTCCATGCTCATTTTTTCTCCCTTTAACCCCCCCAAACCCACACACATACACACACAGACATAAACACACTCTGCCTCTATTTTGCTCTCTCCTCCATGTGTCTCCCTCTTCCATCCCTCTCTTCAAGCCCCTTGATCCTTTTACTCCTTCTACAGTCTACAGTTTGTCACCCCCACCCCCCTCAATGCCTACACCCATCCCGCTCTTCCCTCAGCTCACAGGAGGGTCAAGCGCACAGGCTTTTGTCTCAAAACATGTGGAGGGAATTAATTGGCTCCAGCATTTGGCTCTTTCCGCCCGACTGCTTCTGTGTGGCTGTCACCTGGCTCTCGTTGCTGCTTCTCTCTCTCTCTCTCTCTCTCTCTTTGCATCTCGCTTTCTTTTAACCTTCCCTCTTCTCTCTCCCCATCTCTCCTTTTCGCTCATTCTCACTCCTCCTTATGTTCCCCTTTTTCTTTTTCTTCAACCCCCCCCCTCCGTTCTTTCTGTGTCATGGCCCCTTGTAAGATCAAGCCCTGTGCTGCAGCTGAAGGACTCTCACGTTGTGTCTAATGAGGGAGGATAATGTGTGCTGTTGTAGTTGATGGATGGGAGACAGAATAGATGGACAGAAAATGAAAGACGAGAATGACAAAAGTAGAAATATGTACATACTTACATACATACTTATATACCCTACATACAAGAAGAAAATTCAAGGTTTAATTTCCCGTAAAACACGAAGTATGCCCTAGATCATACTCACCCTCACCACAGCAGAGCTGTACATACTTTGTGATTTTCTCTGTCTTATTGAAAATTGACTTTGACTAAAGCTTTTTGTCCTCTTCAATTTTCATCCGGTTATTTATGTGGCTTCACATTTCAAATTTTAAGATATGGTTTAAAAGACACATTTTGAGAAAGATATGCAGATTGATGACAACACATCACTCCTCTTTCAGTTTGTCATTTCACCATCCTTACACCCATCCATCGACCCATCCATCCTTACATTGTCACAACTGTCACTATTCCAAAATGAAAGGGGAAAAACGGTTTTGCTGGGAGTTACAGATTGATTTAAAGCCATCTCATTCCACTTCCTTATCCTATTTCATCCCTACCCATCAATCCATCCATCCACCCATCCTTGTGACATCCTCACACCATCAGACCCCCAAAATCAGATGCATTTAAAAAAAACCCTGCTAATTTCATTTCCCAAACCCCTCCTTTTTTTTCTTACCCCAATTACCACACCCCTACCCCCCCAGCCAAGCCATTCTACCCCTTCCTGCACCCCGTCCTAAGAAAGAGGGATAAATCAAGCTGCATATTAATTGTATTCAAAGGGGGGACAATGTGCCTGGCGTACTCCTTGTTTCCATGACAACCGGCTCAGGAGCCATAAAGATTTCAGGGGCAAATGGGGCTGGGAGGGTGGGGGTCACCCCAAAAGAGGATAAGCATAATTACAGTGAGATAGAAAAGAAAGTCAGGGAATGGTGAGGTCTGTAAGCAAGTGTCCCAGCCAGAAAGATACTGTAAACAGTCTGCTTAGAATTTAGTGGCTGAAACCTCTTTTATACCCTTTGAAGAACTGTTTTTGACATATAGTATCTTTTGATATTACTGTACACTATCTTTTATGCATGTAATCCAAAACACATTTTTCTAAAAAGAATCCTTCTTTTTTTTCAGTAAATATTAAAAATAAAGGTTGCTACTGCTTTTCATTTTGGCATCAACATATCTCACCGGGTTCATATCCTTTGAAAGCGTTTCAACCCATCTGTTGGAAGGCATGATGCTCTGTCCTGTTTCACCATCACCTGACATGGATATCAGTAACTTTGCTTTATTGTGCACGCAGGCTTGCTTATCATGGTGTTTGTTTTTCAACAACACCGTGCTGCAGAGTCACTACACTAAATGAATGCATATGATCAATCCTTTTATCGCTGTGGTCTGTTCAGAAGAGAACCACACAAAAGAGCTAGGAAGTCTTTCTGTCTTGACTTGTATTCATTGTAGTGAAATGGATTCTCAGCTGATTAACCAGAGCATATGGCCTGCTCTGAGCACTCACCCAACGTAGAATATATGCTCAAGAATTTTAATAAATATATGCATATTAAACAATGATAATTGATATGTAGACACATTTCTTCTGAGCAAATAAGCATTGTGTGTCAGTCCCATCTGTTTGATTTGGAATATGCAGTAGAGAGTAGAAAGACACACTACAGACATGCTACACCCATGTCTGATAAATGGTAATGATCAAGGATAAAGTATATACAGTGTATGTGAACATGGTGGGACCTTTCCTTGTAAATAAACTATATAAACAATACATACATTATATGTACATGTATTAATAAGAGAATCTTATGCTGTGTTCATAAATCTACCTAAACTGAACCATGAGATACTCAAAATCATCTCTCTGGAATGTACACTTGCCTTTTTTGGCTCTAACTAATCTATGTCTGTATTTGTATGCAGACAGGAAATTTAAGTGTGCATACATTATCCAGAATTGCATGAAAATACATCAAAATATTGTATTATTGATTTCTCACATCTTGTCAGCAGCTCTATCCTCCTTCCTCTGCTTCTAATTCACCTGATGAAGTGATGACCGCATCTTCTTGTCTTTGCCGACCAGCTATTCTGCAGCTGTCCACTGGCCAAGACCGTTAAGATTTTTCCATCTCAACTCAACACCTGACCTGCTTTTGCCCACCAAGTTTCTATGCCTCCTCCTCCTCCTCTTCATAATAATAATAATAATTATTATTATTATGATTATAATGATAATGATGATGGTGTAAGTACAGAAACTGATTAACTGATGAAAACTATTGCCGCAATAAGTTTTCACATAGGTAAATCCCCATTTCATGCAACCAAAAATGTCCCTTTGCTCAAAATGGAACTCTTAGGCCTATTTGCAGAGGATAAATTACACTTTAAAACTAAAGAACAAAATAAACTACCTCTCTCAACTCTTTGTTATATATTTTTGCAGGACATATTCACACACTGTGCTTGTACATGGGGCATGTGGGTTTTGGGGTACATTGACTTTGCTGGAATTTGGAATCTTCAATATTCTGTATGTTGTCAGGCATAGGTTTTCAAATGATTTATCTAAAGTGTCAATACCACTCATGGAGGAATGAAAAGTGTCCACACCCCTTTTTGTCCCAAGGATATAAAGCTGCAAACACTGTATTTACACACAAACACACTCACACGCACACACACACACACGCACACACACACACACACATGCACAGATCAGTGCAGAGGTATGATGTATTATGTATGAATTTGGTTTAATTGCAGGGATCCTATTTGCATAACCTCTCTTAGTTTGATCAAATATGCTCATCTATATTGCGGCCCTCTGACCTTGGTTGTGGTCAGGGTAGTTTTTGTGGATGTGTGTGTGTGTGTGTGTGTGTGTGTGTGTGTGTGTGTGTGTGTGTGTGTGTGTGTGTGTGTGTGTGTGTGTGTAGATATGCCATGGCTGAACCTGTCTGGTTTTAATAGCAGTGCTAATGCTGATCTGTTTTTGAATGGTCTTGGCACAATAGGTTTAGCTGGTTAATGTCAGTATAAATTTAGTTTTCAAGCTGTCACCATACTAAAAACTGAAATGGGGAGGTCACATTCAAAATATAATTGGTTACAAACAGGCTATTACTTTCAAAAATTTTAATCAATAACATGTAACACAAAATCCCCCTTGGTTACCATGGGGACTGACTGCAACAGTTGCTAAATAAATGCTTTCCCAACTCAAGAATGTAAGTTGACTCTTGTCCTTGTTTCAAAATGTGTAGCAGCATATTAGACTTAAACCCAATAATTCATATCTTTCTCCTCTATTCCACATTAATTATTGTTTGCTTATGTAATATAGCTGATCTGTATTCTAAACATGTAATCTGCAAACAAAATTTGTTCTTGTTTATTTTTAATGAAGCTAAGGTGTGGGACCATTCTTTTTTGTCACTAGCCTGTTATCAAAACTGGTACACAGGGATGAGGACTCGAGTGCACGACTCTGGAGACAGTTGAGTAGCATGATCAAAAAGTCTTTACTCAGGAAAAAGGGAACGATACACAGGAAGGCATTCAGTCAGGCAAACAATCCAAAAAGGGCTAGGCAGAGGCGAGGTTAAAAAAACACAAGCAGAGATCAAGTAAAACCAGGAACACTAAACACTAGGAAAATGCTGGAACGCTTGGCACTAATGACTGAGGCAAACTCACACAGGGAGCTGGGAGCACACAGAATGAATACACAAGGAATGTAGGGATGATTGGACACAGGTGGAACACATCAGGGCGGGGTACACAATCACACATAAACAGGAAGTAAAGCATCAAAATGTGAAACAAAGAAAACATGAGCTAAGATGCTGGACAAGACATGTGAGAATATGATTGAATAAGGTTCGCAATTCGCTGTTTAGTTAACCTTGACACATTGACATTTTTTTTTTAATTTAAGTGTTAATTAATATTATTTTCAAGAAATAAATTTAATGTTGAAAGTAAATACATCAGGTGTCAGCTCTCTGCCTAATGATACTTCGGTGCTCACCTGTAGGCACTAGGGTGAGCCACGATCCACTCAGAGGTGTTTGCTATTCAAACAGGACGCCTAATAAATCAACCAAGAAGATATCATCTAATGCCGGCACAATCGCTATAACTTTTGTGTTATTGTGCTATTTCCAAATGAAGAAAAAAATGAACATATATAAATCATGTTCAAACATACAAAAGTATTCAAAAAACTAAACTTAACTTAAACTTAAACATGTGAAAATGCTTGTGTGAGTCACTCTACTTCTGACTTGTCTTGAGTTCTCGAGTGAGTTTGCTGGCTGAAGTCAAATCAGTTCGTTCAGATGCAAACAGAGGAGAACAAATGCAGATCTGTTCTAGATGGCACAGACTAAGGCGAAAAAGTGCCCACTCAATTTGAAAATGAAGCAGTTTGAGCTAAAACTTGTGGCAATGTTATGTGGTATTACTACATGAATGAAAAAGAAATCTGGGTTCAGATGAAAATCTGAGAAACAGGAGGTAAGTTCCTGGTAAGTTTTGAAATTAGTCTGTGTGAGTTGTTGCACGCAGTCGTTGCTTGTTATTACATCAATGCCCTCGGTTGGAGAACTCATCCACTGAGTGTTTGTGGCCAGAAAATACAGATTATAAAAGTAAGTCAAAACAAGCCAGTAATGTACTTCATACTGTATCTGAACACAATTTGCTAAATATGATTAAAAAAAAACTCCACAGCAGTTAAACTGGTACTGTAATCTATTATCCGACATTTTAATTCATATAATTATGTTTTTGTATAGCCAAATGTAATGCAATAATATGCTATCCATGAACTCTTACTGGAGGGGCATCAGTCCAGTTTTCGTGAGGTCTCCAAATGGGTTACCAGGGGCTCCAGATTGCTCTTAACTGTGTACATGTATGAACCTGGCTCCCGCCCACTGTCAGAAACATTTGTTTGTATTCTCCTTTCCATCCTCTTTCTTTAACTTCACCAAATGTAATTAAGCTCAGTGCGGGGCTAAGGGAAATTGTCAATACTTTTTATCTTTTTCACATCTCTTAAATCCTTTCAAGAACTCTACATATCATTTTGGCCTCTAGGTTGGAGCTGCTATCTCAGACCCTAATTCAAAACCAAGTTTGATGGATGGATGAGCAGACAGATGGATGAAGGGGATTGATAGACTGATAAACGAATTGGCAGACAGATGGATGGATGAACAAATGGATGGTTGGATAAGTGGATGGGTGAATGGATGGATGGATAGGCATTTTTACACATGGCTGTCTGTCTGCATTCCCGTCATGTCCAAGGCTGATTTTTCATCCAGCTTGGATCTGTGTGTGTGTGTGTGTGTGTGTGTGTGTGTGTGTGTGTGTGTGTGTGTGTGTGTGTGTGTGTACACACGTCTGAATGCATATATAGGCAACATCATTTGTTTTTATGTGTATGCTGGTGTGTCAAGCAACTGTGTTCAGCAGGCAGGTTATCCTGGAAGGATGTGCCTCAGACAGCAAGATGATATTTATTCAGAAGGGCAGACCTGATTTCTGCTTGGACCATTTCCTACTCTAGGATCCATGTTGTTCTGTGACATTCTGCAAATATGCGAGATATCACTGGCTTTTGGGCCAGGCCTGATGCACATACAGTACTTAAAGCATGGCAGGCATATTTTGGGAAAAACGGAATTGTGAAAGCTTAGGTTAAAGATGGAGAAAGGGAGAATTTGTATCAGCATGTGACATTTTAAGTGGCATCTCTAAATGGTGTCACCAATATGCCAACCAATCTGTGGGTGTGCACTGAAGGTATAGCTAAACCTAGACTACAAGTGTGCTTGAATGCTGGTAAAGTTGAATCACACTGATGAAAAAAATATCCTAATTGCTTCCTGTTTTCATCATTTAAAACCAGAGTTGTATGTGTTTGTGCATGTGTTATTGTGTTTAGATGGATGAATACAAAGCAATACAGATAACGTATAGCTACCATAAAGGCTACATGTAAATTGCAATCTAAGCTGTCTCTAGAGGCTAAAAGCCATATAATCCCATATATAAAACCATATAATTCTATCTGCTTAGATGCATCATTTCATAACCTTTTAATTCATTTGTGTTGATTTAAAACAGTGTTTATTACACTGGGTTGTCGTGCAGTTGATAGGTGTCATTATCACGATACTAATTGCTATAAGTATCTGTAAATGTTACATTTATCATCATCCAAATTTTCTTAACATTATGTATCATTCATGCATTTAAAAGTTTTAATTCCTTTCAGAATATTTTTATTGACCTTGTGAATCCACTTTGTGTATATCTTCACTCTTTTTTCCTCTTGGAGGTTTAATGCTGTAAATACCAATAACCTTACTGGAGGAAAGACCTGGAAAGAGTCATTAATTATGGGACAATGGTTTGGCTAGGGGCCACTTGGTGCAATCTATGAATTAGGAGCTGGCCAGCAATGCCATTTGCATAATACCGGGGGACTAAATTGCGATTCCAGCGATCTATTGAGAAACAATTGTGGGGCAAAGCTAATGCATCTAAGTCAAAGGAAGCTAGGCACACATTCATAATAAATTATCCTTCATCTCTGCAATCACTTGAAGAAATGATTGCTCTCTTCTCTCTCATTAGTGTTTCCTCTCTGTTTCTCTCCTGTCTTTCTCCTCTTTTTTCCTTCTTTACTTCATTCTCTCTCTGTCCTTATTCACATCTGTATGTGACTCAAAGGCACAAATGCATACCATTATCCAAGTGTACTCCATCGTCTAGTTCCATCTTCCCTGAGCCTGACCGTTCCTCATTGCCATTTAGGTGAATCTCTGCCCCTCTGCATTCAGCGGGGCGATGACAGGTGATGCATGGTAATGACATCAATTACTGAGAGCTTTTCCTTAGAACATCCCGCAGAAGTAAAAGCATAACTAATGTTTGTATGACTGAGGAAAGGGGCTTTCAGGAGCAAGAATGCAAGGTTTTGTATTAATATGGGAAGAAGAAAAAAAACATCTCACCAGATAATTAAAAGAAACATCCATCCATTTTATTTCTTGTGTTTTATTTTAGCTTTAAGTTTCTTCATCTACAGTTTGATTTTCAAATCCTTATCAAGCTGAAGCAGTAGTGGTTTGAGAACCATGGGTGTAAGGAATGGTTAGGCAAAAACTACTCTGTTAAGATTAGGGAAAGATCATGGACATGGTTATATATTATACATTTCAACATGAACAAGTATGAGATAAGATGCAAAACCACAATGACAGTGTTGAAAGCAACACCAAGCCACCTTACTTTTTAAATCACTATACTGTATGAACATCACACTACATCTTCTAAATGCTAATGCAGAATGTATGTTACATAAGGCTACAAGCCCTTATATATTGTACAATAAAATCTGCTATTAGATGGATATCAGGTAAGCTATAGAATGTGTTACAAAGTAAGGTCTTATAATTACTTCAAAATGTGACCTGTGAAATTGTGACTGTCAGATGATGAAGCTCTCCTAGAACTTGAGGTAGAAAAGTCAGTGCAAAATAAATAAAGGCTGAAACATAGAGAGAGAGGGAGAGAGAAAGAGACAAACACAGAGAAAAAGATAGAGGCAGATTCACAGCGGATGTGTACTATCCTGTGTCTTTAATCCCTGTTCAGCTGGACCATCTGCAACCCTGTCAATGTAGCTGTAATTAAAGGTTGCGACAGCCGAGGCCACCCGGCAGGGGGTCTGCCTGCCTCGACCCATGATGCACATCAAACGCACCCCTTTACCCTCTACTGTCCCTCTGCATTGCCCCTAATCTCATTTGACAGTCTCTGAGAAACAATGCAGAAAAGGGACTTTCCTTAGGAAACTATGTGCCAACAATGCTCCAATCTAATAAACCGACACTGAAAAACATGGTAAGTGTGAAAGTTTGTCACGGAATTTATTTTTTTGTTCTTTTTTTGATTTTTTAGGCTAGATCATATCCTGGCAGATAATTTCAAGTAGTTAGTTTTAAACACTTTATAATATCATGGATCAGGAAAAAAAAACTAAAAACTGGACAATTTCTTTGACATTGATACTGGAATATTTTTATAACATTTCTTAGCCTAAACAGATATACAGGCTAAATCAATCTGATATCAGATCTGATATATTTTTTTGCTAACTGTGCAATTTTTGGTAAAGTTCTGTGCTGACTGTGTGAAGGTTTGAGGATGGAAACACGAAAGGTTAACTGGGATGGACTGTGTGTTGGCAAGTCTGCGGGAAACCCCGGTGGCGAGATGTAATTGTAAGTGAAGAGTGACTTTTGTGTCTCTCCCTGGGCAATGCATACGGGCTACTGCTGCTCTCCTCAGATAGAGGCTCCTCAGTTAATGCTGAGAAGACCTGGAGGATGCTAGACATCTATTTGATCTGACTTAGTGGTCCTGCATACATTACTATCTCACCACCACACAAACACACTAATCACCCCACACCCCCACTGCATACGCACATATTGTACACAGACACACACACACACACACACACACACACACACACACAACTGTATTTATTAGTTATCTGAGCTTACACTAGTAGGAAAAAAATATCATCCTCCTGCTGAGCTTCCCCAACAGTGAAAAAATTGTTTGCAATATTTTTCTCTATCTATTGTATCTATCTATCTCCCTCTTCCTACAGCACGTGATTCTATTCTGTTTTGGAGTTTGTGGTGTTGTACGCTGAAAGATATTTCATATATTTTTCCAGCCTTATTTATGTTAATTTGGATGAATAAAATACTGGAATCACCTTTAAATATACAGCACCACAAACTAAATGACGATTGAATTCATCACCTTACATGCATCCCAATTGAATCAACATTTCTCTCACAAATTCTCAATAAAAACTGAATACAGTGGGCTTCATAAAGGTTTACTGTGGGGCTCTTGTGTTGTTGCCTGTTAAACAAAAAGCTTCGTTCACACCAAGAAAGGTCAGGTTACTGTAGATAACCTGTGTTTTGTTATCACACTCTTTCTTTACCCGTTTAAGTTTTGTGTTTAGTATTGGTGGTTTAGTGAAGAGCCTTTAGAAAATGGCAGAGAGAATGACAAACAAATTGGAGTAAAAGAAAAAATTAGAGCATGCATGGTAGTGTTTGAAAGAAGAGTAACAAAATGCAGCAGAGATATGTTATTCTACTCTATGCTGTGGGTGATGAGCGGAGTGGTGTCCGTGCCAGATTCTCTTATTAGAGTGGCAACAAGTGCAGGTATTAGTACTCCACTTGGACCACGTCCAATCATACACACATCACACCTACACACACACTCACAGACGGAGTGTCTGCCCTTGCAGGTGTTTGGCTTGCTAACAAGCATCCTCTCATTATTCTTTTAGAGAGCCGATTAACCACTGAGATCATAACAATCATAATCATTAATCAGCTGATGAATTCCACAACATCATAATTCAGGAACTTGTAAGCCTTGTTTGTCTCAATGGCTTTTTAATAGTAAAACATCAATTGATCATGTATTACCTGCTTTGGGCCATAAAACTTGTATATGTCTCAGGCTCATGTTAACACACACACATTGTTTTCTAACTTAGTTTTATCCTGATAACGTCCTGACAAGTTAAACCGAATGCATGTGGATATAAAGCTCTGTCATTAGTGTTATGACAGCTGGGACAATATTTCAAAGTTACTTATTGTAACATGTATTTTACATCACAGGATAAAAATAGGACCAAAACACTGCATTAGGGAATTGCAGGCTCCTGTCCATGCAGGAACTGTGTGGTTCCCTGGGATTTACCCCTTGGCTTATTGCTATGAACTAAGTAGGTGAGAGGAAATCAATATCTGGTGACAGCTAGTCAATCTTAGACTCAATACGGAAACTCCAGTCCGCTTAAAAAAACAGATCTTCCCCATACACATTCAATCTCAACAAGGCAGCCACGTAGGTCAAAGCGGAGAAAGCTCCATGTAAATTGGACCGAGTAGGAATAAATCGCCTGACAGCATCACTAAATAACTTTAAGTCCAGCTGTCCCAGACTGGAGATGGGTTTACGTCGACTTGTACTGAGAGTATTTACATGTGGGTGAGCCTGTGGTGGTTTTACATGTCTGAACTCCAAACCAATAGAGATCCTGACACATCGAAAAACTGGCTGAGGCTCCTAGGTCTTAAAAGAGGCCCTTCAGCATGGACTGGAAGTGTCTAAAAGCAATTTCAGTTTTTCATGGTACTTGGATAAATCAGATGATGCATTTCTATGCGTATGCAGAGGTTGATTTATCAGGCAATATCAGTGGTGTTGCAAAAAATCCCTTATTAAGCTTAGGTGTTTGTTATCCTTTGGTCTAAAGCCTTGAAAATGTATCTCCCTCTTTTTTAGACTGTTTCATATAAAAAAGTGTCATATGTTGCAACCTTTTGCAGACTTTAAAAAATCTTATAAGAGTTTGATGAAAATATTATTAGCAGATATCTTATTATGCTCTTCCCTGTAGGCTAAATAGAGTTTGTTTCTCAGACCATGTTGATATAAACCTTGATACCTATCCATACGTTTTTTTTATATAGCTTATCCTGTTTTTATATCTTGATAGCTCCAGCTCCAGTCTATTCCAACATGCAAGGTGACAGGTGGGATACACCCGGGACACATTCATACTGACAGAATTTTTTTTTTCCTATTTATTTTATTTTATTTTTTGTGGATTTTTTTTTTTTTTTGCAGTCATGTAGAGCATCCCCAAAAAAACCTCCAGCTGGCCTGCATGGTCAAACTCATGATTCTTTTTTTTTGTTTCTTCTGCTGTGAGGAAACAGTAGGAACTACTGAGCCCACAAAAAATTGTTTTATTGTGCTTATATTAGCCTATGTACTTTATATGCAATGTTTAATGTCAGCGTTAACTGGATTTCAGAATTTCATACATCCTCATATTTTTGGCTGGACTCCAACAGCAGGGCCAGCCGTAAATTCAAATGTCTGTCGTTGACTGACTGATGAAGGGATGAAGTTACAACACTGGTCGACCAGCCAAGAGTTGGAGATTCCCCATTGGCCATTGCTCTTTCAAAATGAATTGGTGTGAACAGTTTCTGTTTTTATCAGGAGGGCGTTTAAAGGCAGTGTTGCCAATTTAGCACCTTTAGCACCACCGGATTTACTGACTTTTCACAAACCTTTCACGACTTTTTTCACAGAAGCCCATAGCGACAAATCCAGCAACTTTTCGGATGAACCTTAGCTACTTTGCATTGAAGACAGTCTCAAGTACTGCCCCATGAGCGCAAGGTCAGGCTTTCCCTCTATGCGTCTCATTCAACTGACATTCAACTGACAGCTGACACAGACATGAATGAGCTTCTAACTTTCCCTCTTTACAGGTAAATACAGCCAAAATCACAGCACAGCTGTCGTCTTTAACTTAGGTGTATGGTGATTTTGTCATAAAATGTTGTGGTTATAAAATCAGGATTTTAGCAGAGCAGAGCAGCAGCTTGGAAATGGCTTGGGAGAGACTCCTGGTTAACATATAGTCTTAATGGGCCACTATTTCATACTTGTTTCATTTTTTGTCAACAGAAACAAAAAAACATGTAAATGAGAACAACTTTATTGGGAATTCAGCTGTATTAAATTACTGTATATGTGAGCACAGAGAGTAGGAGAGAAGCAAACAGATCAGAACAGAACAGAAAGTGTTGAAACCTTTTGACGCTAAGCAGAATGTAGATACAATATGATAACGTCATGATTATGCTAATTAGCATGTTACATCATCTAGAAACATTTAGAGGCTTGTTGAGCAGGCTTGAGCTACTTTCCATTGAAACTAGTTGTTTAGAGCGGTTCCACAACAGTTTTTAACTACGTCCTCAATTTCACACATTGACCACGACGGTCCACCCATATACTACATTTTAACCTAGTCTTGTTACCATACAGTTCATCATTATTTTACAAGATTGTTTACTTACTAAAAGGCATTTTAGATTTATCTTTAACAACAAAGCTTCTCCATCACTCATGTTAAAAACATGCAAGTTTCGTTTTTGAGAATAATTTTGAATATATTTTAGGCATTTTGCTTTTATTTTACACTACAGAGTGACGAAACAAATAAAGGTAAATAGTAATGTGACCCAGCCACACTTGAACAGCAGCTTTGTGATTTCATCTTAGACCACTGGCCATATGGATGGCCAAGGTCCTAAGTTTTAGAGTAACATAAGTGGCAGGTAGTTTTCACAAAAAAGAACCAAGTTTTCATTCCTTAAGAAGCCAAAATAAGTAGTCAATGGGTTTTGAATTTATTCATTCACTGGAGTAATAAAGTGTTAGAAATGGTCATATACAGTTGAATGCATCCAATACCTGCATTGTTTTCTCTTTCTGATTATTACTTTAAATGGAAATGCATCAAATTGGGGATTTCAAATATACCCTTTATTATTGGTAGTAATCAAAACTCCAGTTTTGGGTAGTCCATTCAGGGTAAGAGTATTTTGTTCAGTGGTTCACATTGGAGGGCAAAAATTATGCTTACCTTAATTGAATCATTAATGCACTAACTGACTTTATTAGTAGTGGGTGAATTTACTTGCTGTAGTTTGTGGTTGGGATGAAAACATGCAACTCTTGGGTATCCATGGCACAGGGTTGCTTCTACAAGCAACAAGCTGTATCTAGCTTTGGCCAGTAGTGTTAAAAATACACCATACGCATTACATATTGTATGTACAGTAATTTAAGCCTTTCCCCTGTAGGAAGTCTAGTTGAAAAATCAGTGACCTTGACAGAAAAGTCTTGAGAACATTCAGCTTCATTCTATGCCTCCAACTGCTGTTTTGTCAAGTGCAGCCCATTCAGACATGCTGGTTCAGACTCCACTTTCTCGCTCTCTGGTGACATTGAGGGGGGGGTCATAGGGTGTGTGTGAGAGAGAGATACAGCGACTGTAAGAGAAAGAGAGAAATGTGTTGGGGAAACTGTGCATCATCCTGTGTGGGTATTATGCTTATAGGTAACATTAATTTTCAGTTGTGTGTGTGTGGGCTTGTGTGGGGGCACTTTGTGCTGCGTCTCAGTGTCTGAATGAGTATCTGTGTGTTGGGGGCATCCATTCACAACTGGTGATAGTGGCATGATGAGAGACAGCCAGGGGCCTTAGGACCCAAGGATACAAAGACCCTTGACACATTTGCCTTCAGGTGTGTGTGTCAGGTTGATACAGCAGCATTTATATGTGTCTTAGCACCCCTTTGCGGTGCGTGTTTTTTTTTGGGGGGGGGGCAAGTGCATATGGTGTAGTGTCAGCAGACCTCAATAGTAACTAGCACCAGAGGGAGGCATTGGGTACCTTTTTGTCAGACTGTCCGGACGTATACTGAAAGAAAGAAAGAATGAAAGAAAGAACATGTAATCAGAGAGATGGAGAGAGAACGAAGGAGAGGCTAGTTGAGCTGACAGATCACAGGAGCCTCGGAGGTTGTCCTCTGTGTATGGTTGGCTAGGGGGTAGGTGATGTCAACCCCTGACAGGTAATTTGGTCTGAGCCGGGCTCCCTGGAGCCAACAACACACATACACTAGCCCAGCACTGTCTATGTATCTTTTGGTCATTCGATTTTTCTTTCAGAAATGGGTATTAAAACACAAAAACCAGTGGATATTTGTTTTTCATATTAAAATGCAAAAATGAAAATTAAAATACTAGGCATTTTCCTTTTAATGGTCAAAAAGGGATGTGTGAAATTTAAAAAATTGTTTGATTTTCATTTTCTATTTTGTATAACAAAAAATTAAATCACCACAAAACAGAAACAAATATGAAACGTTTTTTCATATTCTGAAGCAGGTGTTATGCTGAGTTCTGCCTGCCGAAAACTGCTTGGCTGTCACGGGAATGCACACAGCTAAAGCAGAAACTAGATAGTGGCGGTTGATGCCTCCCTCAGTTTTATTTAATGTGTACTTTCTGAGAGTGTTTAATGTTTTAGCTATTAGGTCATAATAAAATGTCTTAAATTCAAATTGTCAAGACAAAAAGGGCCCAAATTTATATTAAACCATTTGATTCATGCAGATATAAAGTTAGATTTTTCATTACATCCCTTCCTTCCTCAGACCAAGTGAACGTAAGATGTTTGAAATTCATTCCGTTAAGCTAAAATGGCCAAAAATATGTACTCATTACTCTATTTGATTCCTGTGGCGATGCATTATTCAGCAGAGTTGATTTTGTTGCTGCCAAGATTCGCACTCCCTTTTTTCTCTGGTAGTTTCCGCTTTAGCTGTGTACATTCCTTTGACGGGCATGCAGTTCTTGGAAGGCATGCAGAACTGAGTATACCACCTGTCTCAGAATATGAAAAAATGGGACTTTTCCCGTTTCTGTTTTCTGGTGATTTTGTTTCAAATGACAAAAGCATACACAGACCGAACAGATTCACTCACACTCATGAATGCACTCATTTGCACATCCACTGTCTCAAACCTGGCCAAAATCCCCTTAGCTACTTTATATTTGGGCCTGCTCTTTAAAAGGACATTAAGAAGAAACACATACAATAGTGTCAAGTGTTCTTACAACAGAACAAGAAGTTCAAATCTAAAAAAAAAAACACATCTGAAAAATTCACATGTACACAGATCCAGCCCTTAGAAATGTAAACTGAAAACAACACCAAAAACGTCAAGGTAGGATTCATCCTGTGGAGACCATAAATGTCAAACAAAGTTTATTGTCAGTCTGGACAAAGTGGTGGACTGACTGACTGGCAGACTGAATAACACTGCCTTCCGTAGAGCCACACTGGCAAAGAAAAAGTCACATACGTAGATCACACAGTCAAATTTTTCAGGTTAAGCATCTTGATGGCGAGAGGAAAAAAAGTTTATGAGTGAAAATTAAATTTTTTACATCTTAATGAATAACTGAATTGGTTTTGGCCACTGCTTACTCACTATTTAAAGGACTCCCAGTTGGTCTGTAAAGTCTAAGGCAGGATAGATGCAGTGCAATAGACGTATGATGAGGGACTTCTTTGACAGTTACAGTACCCTCGTTGAAACTGTGTTGGGCAGGTTTTGCAGTCTATCTCTGCCTGTTGGCCAATTACTGTATTTTTTCTCAGCACAGAGAACTGAGGTTCTCACCTTGTCTGCCCCAGCTGTCCCCGTGGAGACCCAGTGTGTTGTGGATATGAAGGCATGGTGAGGGCATGTCATTTGGCAGGCTGGCTTGGTCAGTTAGCGCTGCTTTTGCTGGGATGCTTGCACATTGGCTCTGGGCCACAGAATCTAAATAAGGAGACTCTTAATTAATCCTCTATATTGTATATGATTATAATGACTGATTTTTTTTTTTAAAGAGCATTAAGTCATGTTGCACATTTAATTATATTTTCCCTTTTGTGCTAAAAGAGCAGTAAAAATTAGTTCGGTGCACGAGACATGAAATAAAGATTTGCTGCCTATGCAAAACATTACCTGCCTGAAATTTCAGTTTCAGACCGTGTTAAACATTCCAGTTTTATAGGGTTTCCTTAAGCTATTCATAAATAAAACTGAACCTGTTTCCATGAAAACAGTGTAAGTCTGTCTTCTGGCCAGTTTTTGAGTGTCTGTATTGAAAATTGGACTCACGATTTTACCGAAAATGCCCAACGTGTCGATGGTTTATTTAACAGAATTGGAAGTTGACATAATGTTCTACTTGGATAGAATTTTTTATGGCCTTTAAACCAAGCAATTTGTTGTTATTGTAAGCCATTAAACATACAAAAGTACACTTTTTAAAATGTATTTCTTTCATCAAAAGCATACTTCTTGAACATACAGGATTTTGGTACATAATTGAAATGAGTGAAAGGCCACTGAAAGGAAGGCCACCCCCACCCTCAGAGCAGTTTCACATCCCTGCCTCACATCAGACCCCGTATATCCCCTGGTGTGTTCTATATGTGAAAACATGTCAACAAACTGGTTGGCCCGGTCAGCGCTGCTCTGGCCTCACTGGACTCACTAACTGCCTGGTTTATGTCTGTCTGCTACTTGGATAAATTTGGCCTGGCTTGACTGGGGCCTGTGTGCCTGCTGCCCAATTATTTTCCCAAAGCCAGGACCCCTGAACTCTCTTCTTCTAGGAAAGACTTGTTGATCCCATGTGTGCTGTAGTTGTGTCATTGAAGGTTGGCCCGGTCAGTACTGCTTCAATAAAGCAGGGGATATCTGCCTTCTTGTGGCTGAGGTGGGCTGTTCAAAAGATTTGTATGAACAGCCACAGACAACAGAAACAGTAGTGTATGCACTTAGGCCTATAGTCAACTTTTCCTGCTACACGTGGGTCATCATCGAAAATTGAGGGAGCACTCCACACAACCATTTGGAAGAAAAAATAATAATAATCGCATTGTTAATAGTATTTGCTTTTTTCTTTCGACATTTTTATTGACAGAGAACTGAATTCATCAATGGTTTTTTATTTGTTTGGTGTTGGGTTGGATTTGAGTGTGCGATATGACCCTTGTGAGCCACGGTAAACCATGATTGCCACGGCATTTCTGTCTTTGCCTGCCTGCGTTATGGCTCACAATTATCTTCCTCAGGCAGAGACCCCCAGACCCTTTGCAGAAGAGACACGGAGGAGTGTTCCTGGGGAGGGTCATGGTCTTTGCAAGATTTTAGCCACACCAAATAAATGTACTCAGAGAAAAACACAGAGACACACACATAAACAAGCACATGCAGCCTGTCATCGTTCTGATCACGCAAATATCTTTTCATCACTCAGCAGAGTTATGGCTGCTTGTGGAATACCCATAGACAGTTATAGGTTCACACACACATGCAAATACATGCAAAAACACAGGCATACTGTATTGGCATTGGAAAACTAAGTTCTGACTGAATTCACAAGGGTTTCAATTTCAAATCTCTGGGGGCTAGAGAATTTCAGAGGAGTTAAGCAGAGGTGAGGTAGTGGTTATGTGCGCGCGCGCGCGCGTGTGTGTGTGTGTGTGTGTGTGTGTGTGTTTGTGTGTGTCAGTGTATGCTTGCATATATTATTAGTGCATGGTATGTATATTGGTTACAATAGTCTGATATGAAAACAAATGGTTAGTATTACTCATCACAGCTAATGCAAAGAACTCATATTAGCAAGCCTTTATTGTATAAGAACTAGCTCTCTGATAGCTTGGGTTTGCTGATGTGACATATCAGCCCTTAAATCCTTCAAAAGACAAAAGCTTGAGCTTGAGCAGAACTGAGCACTTAGAGTATTTGCTGTGTCAGTGCGTAAGGCAAGTTGTCAACAATAAAGCCAAGAGAAACAAATCACTAAACACGCAATGTATCAAAAAGGCTCAGTTTACAGAAACAAATTCATATTCAGTATAGTAGAAATACTAACATAGGACGTTTTAGAGCATACAATATATCAACCTCTTGCTTACTTTGCAAGCTGAGCACTGAGCAACAGCACTGAGGCTTCAAAACCAGAGGCAAGGCTAATGATAATTAGACTAGAGGGCCAAAGGGCCAGTGACAGGATCATTTGTGACTCAACTAAAAGTGTAACTTGGGCCTACAGACAAGCATGCCATGGGGTGTTATTTTCATGGAACACACATAGAAACTGTTGATTTGAATATCCTCAGTGCCCCTGAGAAATCTCATATCTTCAGAAGAGTGCATTTGACAGAAGTTCAGGAAATTACAGCTTTAGTGCATTTAGGAGATGTGTGGTTTGCCATCATCTCTACAATATATCACTGTGAGAGTGTGGGAGGCAATGTAACCTTTTATGCAACTATAAAAAAATAAATAGAAAATTCTTAGATACCTGGTGCTTATGGAAGTGAGGGTAGACAAAGAGAAACTTTTTACTACGTTAAAACACATTTGCAGGATTTCACATTTGAGTGAAAAAATAAAAATCTACATAAAAATAAATGAATGTAAATACACCACGTATTATACTGCATATATGTATGGTTTTCTTTAAGGTCGGCAAAATGGCATTTTCCAGTGATATTTATGACAGTAGGGAATTTGCACATTTTAGCATTTGTGTGAAGTTGTTTCAGTATTGTCATCACAAAGAGAAGACAAGCATTATTACATTACCTCATTATTCAACCCATCCGTGACTCTTCCTCCCTCTCTCTCTCTCTCTCTCTCTCTCTCTTTCTCTTCATCTCACTTTCTCTCTGTCTGTTACCCTCCCTCCACTCCTCCACACACATCCTCTATCCTCCGATTCCCTTGGTGACAGCCAAGGCTCTAACTGAAAAGCTTCAAGGGAGACAGAGAGAAAAAGAGATGGCAAGAGAGAGAGAGAAAGAGGTAGAGAGAGGCAATGTTATACAAAAAAAAAAGAAAAGAAAAGATCCTGGCACCAGAGTACATTGTTTTCGCTCTTTGCCATGTTTCCTATTATCGCTTTCCTTACCCCCTCCTCCTCCTCCCTCCGTCTGCCTTGCTTTTTTGTCTGTGGCGCTCCAGGCAGATCAAAATTCAACTCACTGATGTGTGACTAACGTTAGGACACACAATACGCAGCCACAAACACTTTGATCATAATTCCATTTAACAGTGAAAATGTACGTGGCAAATAAAGAATGAGGAAGAAAGAGGAATGATGGAGAAAAGGGAGAATGGGGTGGCAAAATAGGGAAATTATTGGGCTTGTTACTCTGTCTTCATGCACCATCAAGCTTGAGATGGGCGGCTAAATGTCAAGAAAATGAAAGACACGTATTGTACACAATTAAGGATTAGTTACAAAAATATGACCATAGCAAAGAGGAATGCTTTATTTTCATTTATTGATTTATTTATTTTTGCCTAATTCATATTGCAGGCCACATTTCTTTAATAATTATTGTGTGCTGGAAATAATATGGTAGTACTATGCCTTGCAAGAAAATGCATCTTTTGGTTGTAATACAAATAAACGCTTGTCTATCAAGTAAAATCACAATAACATACAAAAGGACAGTAATTGTGTCTAACTGTCACGTTATGGTAGTTGTTGGGTGGAGGTTGAACAACTTGTGGCAAAGCTCATAGAGATGCATGGTTGGACTCATGGTTTGATTCCAAGCAAACAGTCCCCAGAATAAGGCTGAAATTTATAAAGTAAGACAGTTACACTTTTTTGAATTAAGAATTAAGTAACCTCAATGTGTTGCTGTGTGATGTGGACATCAACCCAGTATCCACAATGTTTACTGTAAATGGTAATAGTAAACTTCCCAGAAAATAATCTAGATTAGACAAGATACTCATGGCACACCTTAGGTTACTTAATGACAGTTCCCTGTTGACATAATAAGGTCTCTGATCTTCATTGGAGCGCTCTCATAGTCTCACAGTTTTCTCAAAACATAATTTAGCACAGAAGAGTGAGTCTCCTGTTGCAACGGATCACCTGAGTCACAATGCAGGCCTACAGTGTATACGGCAAGTCGGTGTTCTCACAGACCATGCACACAAAGTTACCCTCTCCAAATGTGGATGATAAATACTGGACACCTTGCTAATCAAGATAGCATACTACTGCAATAGTCTATGTTTCTTATATCAAAATCAAAATCATTGAGTTTGCATTTTCTCAACCTGCCCATGGTGTCAGCATATCCACTCCCAAAGAAGCATTAGTGTTTGCCAGAGATAGAACACTGGGCATTGTGAATACAATCTACAGATGATGAAAGTCTGGAGCTACAGTATCTCTTCAAGATCTGGCTGATGACCTAAATGTTCTGTCTAGAGCATTTACTCTAGATAGACAGCCACCTCCCATGTTCAGTGTTTCTAATACAGGAACTATGTGCAACAAAAGGAGATGATAACTACTCCACCGTTACATGCTATGCACAAGTCTATGTAAATTGTGTAGCTGTGTTTGCCTCCCTGAGGGTTGATATATGCAAAACTACTGTCTCAAAATTATGTGATGATCCTAGAGAAACAGAAGAAAAAAATCTTCCCCATCACCCTTCACACTCCAAGCTGGAGGTTGAAGGCTCCATTATTTTTGTCCAGTTGCTTGGCATGATCAAACTAGGTAGTTGGAAGCATCCGCGGTGTTTCTCCAGCAGGGAGAAAAACAGAGGAAGCTTGAGCAGCCTGCAGGTACCTCTCTCCTTGTTGGGTTGAGTGAACTGCAACATAGGCAACTGTAAGCTCGCTACAATGTGTCAGTTTAAATCACCTTGATGGATAACTATGACACAAGCTAGAGCAGTAAACCACTAGATATATCCTTATTAGCAATAAAATATTACAGAATCCACCTTGATATGCTGATTTGAAACAGTTTCAGGGTCATAAATGGACATCTTGCTTTCTGGGATTCAGTTCAGTGCATAGTGTCTTCCATAGCTGGATTTCAATAAAGTACTTCACTGAAAGAAGCTGAGATTTCTAAAGTAAGTAGGTTACATTTTTCAATTTTTTTTTAATATTAGGTTAATCAGCTGATTATGACAAATTTAGTCTTTTTTCCATGGAAGCATTGTGCACATTGTCATGTTCATGGGATGTTTTTGAAAGTCTACCAAATACCCCTGAGAGCACAGAGGACTGAAATAAACATCTGAAACAGAATGAAGCAGTTTGATTTACTCTAAATGTCCTGATTTTTTTCTTCTGTTGAAAGAGATGTGAAAACAGGAAGTGGCTATAACCCTCTCTGTCTTGCATAAACATTTATATAAAATACTTTTCCTTGACAAGGAGGGATAGAGGTTACATCACGGATATTCTAAGACGTGTGAGTGCGTGTGTGTGTGTGTGTGTGTGTGTGTGTGTGTTGTGTGTGTGTGTGTGTGTGTGTGTGTCTGTGTGAAGCTGTTGGCAGCAGCTCTCTCTCTGCAGGTGGTCTCTAGCACATGTGAATACCCAAAAGCTGACGCTTTCTGTCAGTGATCACAGCCAACAAGGTGAGAGGAGGGAAAAAACACCCTGGAAAATAAAAAAAAAAACAACACATGATACCTTCACCACAACACTTTTCAAAGAGTTTCTGAAAACCTTACAAGTAGCACTGCTGAAGGAGCTGACAAATAGTTTTGGAGGCACTGGGTTTATAAAAATAATTAATTTATCATTGAGGTGATATGCACTCACTAATAAACATACAGTACAGTTGGCCCTCCTGCTGTGAGGAGATTTATGACTGCATACACTATGGTAGGAGCTTCTGCTGGTGCATATGGTGTGTTTCTGAAGTCTGTTTATGAGAAAAAGACCGAAGATGAGGATAGGGAGATGAATGCAAAGAGGGATGGATGATGAGGGAGCTGTATAGTGAGAACAATAAGAACAACAACACTTTTCTTTACAAGCCACGACACAACAATTTAGGTTTTCCACTGTCTCATCTTAAATTAAATACACTTCACATTTTATGTTGATGAATACATTTCATTGTGTATTTGTTACAAACCCTGCCTCTTTCATGATAACACAGCATATAGTTTTCACATACTGTATAGTGTAAAAAAGCCAAGGTGGGAACTCACTCTGTAAGTCAGGTTACCTAGAAATGGTAATATGATCTTTATTAAATTTTTCAGTCTAGTTGTAAGACAGCTTAGTAGTTAACATTGTTTCTTTTATTCATTACCATTCCACAACCTTGACCCCATGTTTATGTTTTACTGTTACCATGATGATGAAGGTCCTCTAACCTTTAGGAAGTAAACCAAACCATGATCTCTTCTTGAAGCTAACTAAGTACTTTTTGTGGCTAAACCTAACCAAACGGTGACTGTTCCACAACCTTAACCGCATGTTTACCACGTTGTCATGCTACCATGACGACAAAGGTCCAGTGCACCTCTGCCTGTGGTACACTCCTATGGGTTGTATCTGAGGCTAGGGACAAGCGACCTACGTATAGTGGTAATTTACCACTGACTTTGTTGTCCATAGCATTTTCATGTATGTTTATAATTCTCTTTGCAAGTTAAATTTGGTCTCAGAATTAGAATATAAAATTTTGTGCTGCTAGTTTGTCTGAAGGCAAAGCTGAATACATAATAAATAAATGTTTTATTGGAATGTTAACAACAGCACTGCTTCTGTGGACTTTGGGGCTCTTAGGTGTACAGATGTATCACACATTTTTATAAAAAAAACATACACTCATCAAGCACTTTGTTAGAAACACCATACTAATACTGGATTAGGTCTCCCTTTAATCTCAAAAAAGCTACAACTCTTCATGTCATGGATTCAACAAGATGTTGGAAACACTCCTTCGGGATTCTGGTCCATGTTGAAAATCCCAGGTGATCAGTAGTTTCAGAAATACTCAAACCAGCTCAAAGTCACTGAAATCACAATTTTTTTAACCATTCTGATGCTTGATTTGAACATGAATTGAAGCTCCTGACCTGTATATGCATGATTTTATGCACATGATTGGCTAATTGGATAATTCTATGAATAAGCAGGTGTACAGGTGTCCCTGATAAAGTCCTTGGTGAGTGTATATCAACTAAAATGAACAGAGGCAGTGCAGTATATTAAATTTGGATTTATTTGCAGATTTCCACGTGTTCTAAATCCAAATAGTCACTTTCATGCCTGAAAAATATCAAAACTTAATGAAGGGTTAGGTCATTTACATAAAGTCAGATGGACAGGCAAACATTTCTAATGTTGCTGCTTATCCAAATCAAGTCCATCACTCCCTCAAGCATCCAGCAGCACTTCTGGTGTGTCAATTCTTCTTTCTTGTTCTTTCCTCATTATTTTTTCTCTATTTGTATTTGTTGAATTTCTGGATTTGGAACATGTTTCCCTTAATGTTTGTGCTTTCTCTCTTTCTCTCTTTCTTCTCTTAATGTATGTGCTTTGTCCTTAGGGGCCACCATTATTATGGCATCTCAATATATTCTACCATGCCATACAGCCCTTTGATGGGCTCTCATACCTACGAACAAGGTTAGAAGGCTTCACAATGTCCCACCCACATGGTACAGAGCAGCAGTGAAAGGTTAAGTAGCGACAGAGGATAAAATTATATGAAGCTCATCCCCTGTGAATCGACGTCTGTCTTTGTATTACCCAATCTGGAGACTAAGGGATGAAGACAATTCATCATGTCATTGCTGGTACATGCGATAAGTGTGTGTGTGTGTGTGTGTGTGTGTGTGTGTGTGTGTGTGTGTGTGTGTGTGTGTGTGTGTGTGTGTGTGTGTGCGTGTGTGTGTGTGTGTGTGTGTGTGTGTGTGCGTGTGTGTGTGTGTGTGTGTGTGTGTGTGTGTGTGTGTGTGAGAGAGACAGGTATCTTTAGTGAAGACACAGGAAATTATTGCACTTTTGAAAGAGCTTAACTAAATATGAAATATAAAATGGTGAAGTGATTTAAATGAGAAACATTTATCATGTTCATACTTCACAGTAATGGCCACAATCAGACTGTTTTGAAAAAAGGGGGGCGCATTACATTTTGTGAATGTAAATTGCTGTTTGGTAACGAAACTTAGTGAGATGATGAAAGAGATAACAACATGTATAACAATTCTGGGATGTGTCAAGTTTGTATTTATGTATGGCTTACAGTGACATGTTGTATATGTCACAAATGGCATTTGGAAAATGGCTAAATAATGCTTAGAAAATACATCACTATAGTCAAGAGTTGGGAGGAATGTCTTATTTAGTGAAACACTTTCTGTTTTCACTAAAAAAAAAAGGGCAGATCAGTTTGAGATCATTTGTCACTTCAGTGATGTCACTTTTACTGGTTAAAAACAGTTTCCATGATTTTAAGCATACTAGCATACTTCTGGGCAGATACATATCTGATTTAAAAACATTCCATAGAGTAAGATTTTGAGAAAGGGCTGAATTGCAGCGTGATAAATGTGTGATAACTGTTTGTTCAGCTGTGAACATAATATTCGATCATCTGCATACACACAAAAGTGATTAATGTACAACCCTTAGTTAAAAATTTAAAATAAGGACAGGACCTAAGACTGAACCCGTTAATGCGCCTTCAGATACACACATAAAAATTGTTTTCAGGTTATTTCTGAACCAGCCCAAATTAATGTTATCAAAGTTTCTATATGGAATTGTATGTAAGGCCTTAGATATGCTTATCTATGGTCATAACATTGCCAAAGCCGAACTTCCTAAAACACCAAGTCATAGAGTGCCAATGACTATGTAAGTATTTTCGCAGGTCAGGTTCATCCCTTCACAGCAACACCCCACCCTTTTTCAGAGATGTGGATTATCTTCTCTGATTGAGGAAAATTACAAATTCAGTTTGTTCCAGTGACTAGAAAAGATTCCAAATCTTCATCCATTCGCTTGAAGTAGTGTGAATGGTTAGCAGAATTTACGTAAATGCTGCTAACGCAGCAGGGACTAAAATTTCAGAGGACTATTTCCAGCTTTTCAGCAGCTTAAGTTACAAAAAATATTGACTGCTCTGAAGGGAAAGTCAGGCCTACCTAATGATGGACGTAGTAGGCAATAAACTGGCTACCCTCATCTCTGCCCAGCCCTCACTTTCTGTATTGTAAAGAATTAGGCTTGCCAAACTTTAGAAAAATGGTGGCACATACTGCTTTTATTTCCCGCTTACATCACATAATCTTGCAGTGATTGCTTGCTGCGTGCTGTGTGGCTCACCTATACTTGGCTCTTCCAAACTGACCTTTAATAGGTTAATTGAATTAAAACAGCTACATATAATCACTGCATGCATTTTTAGCATCTAATAATGACAGAAGCTTATTTAGAACCCAAGGATGGCTAGGTTATATGTCCTGAGGCATATGCTACTTATTGGAGCACAAATTAGTCACACGATGAGGCAAATTAAATCTGAAATGACCATGCATATTCAAATTAGGGCTACATTTAGGCATACATGTACACATACAAGCAAACAGACACACATTCAGAGAGAGCGGTCCATTGGTAAGACTAGCTGGGGGATGTTTAATATGAATTCCTAATTTAGTGTTTTAACTCCAGGGTAAGAGGTAGTCCAATGACGATGGAGAAAAAATATCCACATTTCAGTATTAACGCATAATAATTTGCCAGGCCATGTATCTTTATATGAAATATATATATATATGTAATGTGCATATGAAAGAAATACATTTAATAAAGTAATGGGCAAAGTAAAATATACAGTACAATATGGAATTAATGTAAAATGAATATTGACTTATGACTTTCATAATTTGTTACATGAAGCTGAATACATCTTCCAATGTAGGCGTAGAATAATCCTCACACAATGACATAGTCACAAGTATGAGCATATTGGGAAAAGTGTCATGATCAAAAAAAGATAGATATTCAAGTGTTACTACAGAAAATCTGCAAGACTGATAATGGTTAAGAATGGTTCTGCTTTATTACACATGTAAAAATAAAGTTTCTTTAAGAGGTCATTTTTAATATTGGGTGATGTGAGAATCAAGACAAAATTACTAAGCTTTATGACTCGGTAAATCAAAATTACATGAATTTGACTTGCTAAGTAATGATAATGGGAAGTTGTAATTGTGACTTAGAAATACCATCTAATAATTCTGACTTACCATGCAGTATTTGCAAGAATATATTCTGTTTTTCTCTACAGTGCAGTCTCCAAACATTTTGATACATGAATAAAGTGATGCAACAACCCGCGTGCTACTGTATTATTACAAACTGTAGTGAGTACGACAAAGATGATGAGAAAGACATGTGACTCTCAGTTAAATCTACTGTGCAACTTGCACTGTGCTGAATATGTGTCATATTTTTCGAGCACACACTGAACTACAGAACCCCCAAAAATGTGGCTCAGTTGCTATGGAGACTAGATGAAGCCTTTCTGCTGAGAGAGAGTGAATGCTCTGGTACCTGTCAAAACATTTCATCAAATGGCAGTCCACCTGGTGTCCTTGCATAAGACACATGTTACAGTATTTAGTATTACTGGCAGAGCTGAAAGACGTTAAACTACTCCTCCTATTCCTTGATTAATAAATCTCTCTAACACCTAGAAGTCATATAATTTGATGTTGAAGGTTCTATATTCCTCTCATCTTTATAGTTACTGTTAGGTAGTATATTTCCAAATAAATTAATGGCACAGAGAGAATAGTAACATTTGTGGTGAAAATATGTACAGTGAAAGATTAAAATTTGCAAACATATGATGCAAAATGTTTACTTCAATTGCGTGAAACATTTATAACGGTAGGATGAAACACACAACACTCATGAAGGCTTGCTTACTGTCACTACATATTGGAGGATAGTGGATGTAAGAAGTTCATACCAACTTCATTCAGACCCTGTGCATCTATACCAAGCCAGTCCCCAGAAAAAAAATGGCTTAATGTCTGGACACAGAAGCCAAGGACTCAAATGCACGACTTAGAGGCAGAATCAGGTTTCCAAAAATCAGAGTCTTTACTTAGCAAAAGGTTTAGTACACAGGTGAGCAGTCAGACAGTCAAAACGAATCCTAGGCACAGGCAGGGTCAAAAAAACATGAAAAAAGTCACGCACAAAAGAGCTAGACACTAGGAATGGCTGGAACGCTTGTCACGGGGAAGGAAGACGGACTGGCACAGAGGGAAGGAATCACAGAGAGTATATACAGTGAGAGAGGGGAGACTAATAGACACTAATAGACCTGTGCATCGCATCAGGTTGGGGCAGACAATCACAGAGGCAGGACCCACGAAGGCAGGAAGTGGGCATCTGAAACAAGAGGGAAAGGTAGGTGACACCTATGCGTTAAATACTGACTGCAGTGTTTGTTGTGCTCTGAAAATATAAGGAGTACGGTTTAGACCTGCTCTCTACGAAAACTGCCCTGAGATAACCTCTGTTAGGATTTGGTGCTATTTAAATCAAATTGAATGGATTTGAAAATATCATTGTGAGGTCCATTTTGAAGTCCACTCAGGAAACTACTACGACTACTGTTAATGAATTAACAGATTCTCTAAAGGAAATGTGTGCCTCTCATGAATACCATAAGAATTCAATGACACTCTCAAGGACACACGCACACATACAAAATTAGTCACATGCACACAGACATGAAGGCATACAGAATGCAATTACACATTTGTGTGTGCTACACATATTCACACACACCATAGCATGATAAGTCCGTAGCTTAGGAGCTGTCATTATGTTAGATCTGGCTTAAGAGAGGGATGGCTTACTGTAATAAGCTGGACATAAAAAGACATACATTTTTAATGTATTAACATATCCAGAGGCCTCATTGTCAAACAGAGATGCCTTTCTACATGTCACAACCAATTGTCTTCATTGCAAAACAGACTAATTACTATAGCTATGTATTGGTGATTTCTTAGGACTTAGGTCATTAAATGACACTTTAAGATATGTGAACCACTCAGAAACCAGCAAATGTGATCCGAAGATGTCACAAGGTAGTGAAGTCAGGTGCTTCTCCACATCAAGTGATCTAAAAGTTATCATTTGCTGTGGAGCTTTTTGTTAATGGTTAATGTAGAGGAGTCACCAAAAAATCCTCCCACCAACCACAAAAATGCAGGTCAGGTGAACTGAAGGCTGTGAATTACTTTCAGGGGGGAATGTGCGTGAATTTGTTTTCCTGCGTTCTGCTAAGTGTATTCTGGAATAGCCAACAGCTTCTTGCTGACCCTGAATAGGAATAAGGGAATATGGAAAATTAATGAATGGATGAATAATATAACTGGATAAAACATATATGGGTATTAAAAATCCAATAGATATTCTAGAGCTCCATAAAACTCCCTTCGGTTTTGGTGAAAATTGAATTTTTACATATACATTTTTCACATTTACATATTTGTCTTTTCCTTTACCAGATGAATACCAGATGAATCCAGAAACTGTCTTCCACTTATCTTATAGTAGTATGCTGTGGTTTGAACAAGAAATAAAATCAGTTGTGGTTGTAGTGTTAAGGTAGTAGCTAGGTAAATGCATCACAGAAATAAAGCTCAGAGGATGTCTTTTGGTTTTAATATATATATATATATATGTTATTTAAATTATAACATAAACTGTTTTTAATGTTTTGGGGGTTTTTTTAGCTCAGGAAATGAGACAAATCAAAATAACTCTATTGTCTTTGTTGTGTCTGTGTGTGCGTGCACGTGTGTGCGTGAATGTGTGTACGTGTGTGTGTGTGTGTGTGTGTGTGTGTGTGTGTGTGTGTGTGTGTGTGTGTGCGTGCCTGTGCCTGTGCCTTTAGGTTCAACATCAGGAGACTGCCCTTAGCGCTTCCTGACATCTCACAACATCCTCTCTTGCCTGTCTCCTTCTTTGCATTTCCTGTCTGCCTCTCTTCTTGAATACCCCCATACTTGCCTATCTCATTGTAGGCTTTTTACTTTATTCACATAAATGTGTCCATACACTATATATATATATACATATATATATATATGTATATACACACACACACACATCCAGCTTTTAAAAGAAGAGATTTGCTAAGAAGAATGATTTAACCACTTCTTCCATACATTTTTATGTTAGCCTGGTTTTCCTATGTTGTTTGTCAATTAGTTTGGGGAACCAAACCAGCTCAAGACAGATTCCAAGTCTTTTTGATGGATTAGAAAACCGAGAAAGCCCTTGTACACTCTCTCTTGCCGTCATTTTTACATCTTCTCTACCCAACTTTCTCTTAAGTTGCCTTACCCTCTCCTTTAAATTTGACGCTTCCTATTCTCTTTCTTTCTGTCCCATCTCCCTCTTTCTCCTAGTCCTCCCTCCATTTATCCCCACGTTCTCTCCCCTTCTCTCTGTCTTTCGTTCGGTGCCAGGTCCTGTTGGTTGGTGGTTCCCTCTCTCCAGATGGCCCACTCTGATCATTTATTGATGACAGGAGAACAGAGGAAGGCCTTCCCAGCTGCTGCTGCCTGGCACCCCACTCTGTGTGCATGCACACACACAAATGATCACAGACACACGTATTTGCATGATGTCTCACACACTGCATGCAGTTATTGGGATTGACTCACACCCTGTCGCACATACAGACACGCAGACAAAAAGAAAATTTCCCTTTGTCTCCTTTTTGTGGTGTCACACGTTTCTACATTGCTCCCTTCTACTGTCAAGCGTGATTCTGTGTTGCACTTTTGCACCTTCTCCCTCCCTCCACTTCTTTCTTCCTGCCTCCAGCTCTCCTTCTCTCACCTCCTGCTGTGGTGTTACTGACTCTGTCACACAGGAACAGACAGAAGGAGGGACAGAGGATGGGAGGGGGAATGTGAGAGCTTGAGAGTAGTGCATAAGATTTTAGAGTTTGCACATGTTATAATAACCAATGTGCTGCAGTTTATACGAAAAATGTCTTTGAAGGAAAAAATATTATATAATAAGAAATATTTAACTAAAATTGTGGCCCGATGATTTTTTGACAAGTTTTTGTTTGATCAAAGAATGTCTAGATACCTGCCTTTTTGCACTGCTGCAACTACGGCTGTAATTTGCTTTGGATAAGGGAGTAGTTCAACCTACATCCCTTAAGCCCTTGCAACTCATCTAAAACAGCACAGGTTTGTTTTCAGCATCCCCAATTCCTCCAGTATCATTTCTCTTCCATGCCACCCCTTACACAAGCTGCCTCTGGGAACTATCAAATCCACAACCCCTTTCTGCTAGAATATATGTTTATTCATCACTAATTTGTCTTGCCAAATTTGTTTTGAAGGAAACATAATTGCTGCATAGATTCTGAATTTAGTCAAAGGGGTGCTAGTTTTTTCTACCGCACAGAATTTGCAGGGAAGTCATCTGAATGGATGGACAAAGCTTAGGATTCTGACACCTGAGACCGGACGTCTAAGGCATCCTGGGTCCTGCATGTGGTTAGGTTTAGGAAACTAAAACACTTTAGTTAAGCTGTGTTTTGATTAAATATTGAAAAAGTAAACACATTCTGTCTTGTGCATTGGCTTTTTCAATATTTAACCAAAACAACCATCTTTTCCTAACTGAGTTCCTAAAGTAACACCAGTCCACACCTGGAACCTAAACAACGATATATGTAATTTGTCCCTACCCTCTGATACAACCCATACGAGGGTCTCCTGAATTAGCGCCCCAAGCCAGCAAAAGATATGCTAAAGATAACCTGTTAAAAATCACTGTTAAAAAAATAAATAACTAACCCTTTTATGTTGTGACAATGCTATGGTAAGGGTCCGGGAAGGGAAAGACCATGGTTTGCGTTAAAATAAGTACTTTGTGAAGGTTAGACTGCCTTTGTTGTCATGGTTTCAATAGAAAACATGTGGTTAAGGTTATAGAACCAATGTGGTCATGGTTAAATCAAGCACTGTTAACCCTCGGTCGGAAACAGAAAAATTAACGGTGGTATCCCATCCTAAAGTCCAATGTTTTGTTGTCCCTCTACCCCAGCCACCTCTGTACGTGGACTTTGTCACTATAGAACACACTCGCCCGACTTCCTCCTTTGCTCTTGTCATAATTACTATGGTAAATATAGAGCTTTGTCACTCAAACGTTTCATTTTGGGGCTTTTGCTGAAAAGACTGATACTGTCTCATACAACAGCAAAAGGTCACTCAACAATAAATCATAACTATGCGTCATAATAAGCTTCTTGCACAAACAATCTATGCATTTTTTATGAGAGGACTGTCTCAATAATAGCCATAAAAACAGCTTGTATGCTTTAATTGCTCAAGTGGATTTTACAAGGATTTAGGAAATTACAAGTATAACAAGGATTTAGGAAAATATATTAATAATTAAATAAATTGTCAGTTTTGCAAATACAATTCATTCATTAAAAATGTTTCCTCATGTTGATGAAAATCATAATTTGGGACCATCGTGTTTCTCTTAAAATGTATTTGCTGCTGCGACTTAGTAATGTACAGTATAAATAATAATTTAGAGGACGCAGGGTTGTAATTTCCAAACCCTTCAACCACTAACCTGAGCTCAACCCTGTTTCCTTAATATTCATATACAATGAAACTGCAACAGCTAATAAGTTTTGTAGAAAACATTATTGTGACAGGATTATGTTTTTCCATCAACATAATAAGTATATGTTGTTCATTCTTTGCTAACATTTCATCGACCCGGGGGTTGGTGGCAGGTCTATGGCGCAACCTCTCACGTGAAACGGGTTGAAATGATGTGCAGGTTGCACATAAACCACAAAACAAGTAGACTTACAAAAAAACTAAATGTTATTGAGCATAAATTCATACCCTAACAATGTTATAGAGTACTTTTATATGCAACCTTGAAAATATGTTTGCATAATAAGCAATAGAAAGGTTGGTAGAATTATTGTCCCTCTGAAGTAGGGATTTCAATCTACTGTGCATGCCTAGCTTTTTCCAGCTGTGCTCAATCTTTTAATGTAATACCTCCAACTCCTGAATTCCTTTAGTGGAACGCTTGGATTATATGTACCTTTATAATTATGCAGCCTGGAAATTGTGTTCTGTATATTAAACATTATAGAGCGATTGTCCATACAAAATCCTAATCCTAATCCAAGAAGTATGTATTTCAACCTTTGTATGCCTGCCATCCACCGTAGCCACCTCCTGGAGACTCTACAGTTGTTCATAGATGCAACACTTCATTCATTCAAAAAACACGTTGCTTGTGAACATAATCCATCCAGTGAATATGTTTCCTACAAATGTATTTGCTGTTAAAGTTTCATTGTATATGAATGTAAATTTAAAGGCCACAGGGTTACCTGAGTTGTCTCTGCTTTCCTCGTATCCTATAAGAAACAGAAAGCTAAACTCTCCTTGAATGATCAAACATTACCCTCTGACCAGCGAGTGTGTTCAGCTCCTCTTCACACTCTTTTCCCAGTACTTGGATCTGACATTAAATACTGTATATTCAAAAGAATGTCAATACTAGGCCTGAGCTGAGTAGATAATACTTCTATATTGATGCATATCGGGAGGCCGCACTTTAGAACTAATGATGGACTGCTGGACTTGTTAAATAGAAGAAGAAGAGAAAGAAAGACAGAAAGAAACAGCACATGGGAGTCTTAAAGAAACCCTGCGCTACCAATGTAAACAACACACAAGATGAAGAAAAAAGCAGCAGAGGTCCATAACTCCTGTTACTGCCTATTGGGAGCCAAACTGTTCCTTTGTTCTTGTGGAAATACAGTCTGAGTCGCAAAGCACTTTGCTTTATGTTTATTTAAGAATTTCCTTCTTTTCCTTTTCGCCCCATATGTTTTTTTATCTGTTTTCTTTGTCCTCTCTTTTGTTCATCTCATCCTCGCCCAAGTCGTGACAATCCAGAAGTTCTCAGACAGAACTGAAAAAAGAAGTCTGAACACAGTGAAGACGGTCAAATTCTCTGTGGCAAGGCACTTTTCAAAGCATGGTTATTTTACTTTTAAGTTGTGTAAAGGACACATGGCATGCATGTATGCATCTGCTCTCCAGGGACAGACAGATTTCTCTGCAGTCCTCTCCAAAAGTCACTGAGAAAACTTACTGACATGATATCCTTGAAGGAAGAACATGGAGAGAGTAGGAAGGTGAGCAGTATTTTTTATATATGTCCAGGTTTTGTTACACAAAGCCCAGCATAAACACATGTGTCCTTCCTGCAACTGTGTCATAAATAGCCTGAACTGAGCATGCTGCGACTTTGAAGTTACACATGGGAGACTGCTGTGATATACAGCTGGCTTCAGCCGGGGTACCCCAAGAGATGCATGAAAACACACACACACATACGCACACATACACACAAATGAATATATTCATTCATGCAGCACACATACAGACAGAGAAAAGCAACCTCTCTATTACCGCAGAGGTAATGTTAGTGGTATCACACATTGTTACACACTAGGAGGGTCATCCTATCTCTGGAGCTCAGAGAGACAGCAAAGAAGGAAGAAAAGTGTGTGTGTGTGTGTGTGTGTGTGTGTGTGTGTGTGTGTGTGTGTGTGTGTGTGTGTGTGTGTGTGTGTGTGTGTGTGCATTTCAAGAGAGAGAGACAGAGAGACAGAGAGAGATTTGAATCACTAACTACAATTAAAAGGTAAGTTAGGACTGACAACAGCCATCTAATTTGGGTTTTTTTGTAAATGGTCTTCCTTTTCACATAGATTTGGGTTCCATATATAAATGTTGGATTTTGATTGTAAAAATAAAATCAATATCCATCAATGTCTATTTAAATACTAGCAATAAACTGCTAGTATTTTATTAGCCATTTGTAAAGGATAATAATGCTCCTATATACCTTTATTTTCCATAATGTAATGAGCGGCCAGAGTCTGATTATTGTATAGCAACACTGCATGATAGAAAACGTGTGGCAGGCTTGTTCATCAAGAGCATGCAAAGGCACCTCTAGGTGGCACCATCACCATGTGTGAAGCTGAATGACTGTGCTGCAGAATCACAACAGTATTTGCAGCAATAATTATTCAATCAAGATATAAAAATACAGACAGCAAGTGTGTTTAACATGGAGAAAATGTGTCATGTGTCATGTTTCAAGTCAGGCCAAATTTTTTTTTTTACGGCCTTCAATCAGAAAACAAGGACTTCACAGAGAAAGAGCCTCACTAATTCACACACGGAAAAAATGATGCCATATAAGAGACAAGGAAATAAAATAGATAGATTTTTTGGGGTTGCTATTATAGCAGAGAACAGGACAGTAAAATTCTAACAACAAGGTGCAATTCTTTCAGTAGTTGTTTAGTTCCCATAGACTTTGGCCACAGGAAACATCTGCTAACCTGTGAAAGAGGTTACAGCGAAGGAGGACAGGATGACAATCACACTCAGTGTGTGTGTGTGTGTGTGTGTGTGTGTGTGTGTGTGTGTGTGTGGGCGTGCAAACATACGAGCATATTAGGGGACTGAGGACAGGTTGACAACCATCGATCCTTGCTGTGGTCTAAACCCTTCACAGGTCACTAAGGGGTCACAAGCAGGGGCACATTTATGCGTTTGTGTGTGAACATGAAAGACATAGATTGTCTGTGTATGTGTGAATGCATGCAAGCAATCATACACATGCCCCTAGTACAGTTCACACACACACACGCACACACACACACACACACTTACACATAGATATTTCCTTCTACACACTACAGAGTTGGGGAGAGTTGAGCAGCACAGAGGCCCCACTGTATGTCCAAAGCCAACTGTACATTCCATTCTGTCCCATCGGACCTTCTATTGCACACAGCACCACATCTGGATAACTGAAACAGCCCCAAACATACCTGTGTCTATATGTGGGAGAAAGTGAGTGAGAGGAATGAGACTTCAAGTTGTGCATATCAGCATGCGGTTTACAGTGTTTTGTACTGAAGTTTTCATTGAAATTTCAGAAGCCTGGTTAGCTTGGAAGATGGGTCCTGTTTTGAATTTTTTGTGCACTGTTTTCTCTCTTTCTCATTCACCCTTATTTTTTTTGGTTCACAAACTTACATGCATATTATTTGACATATTCTGTGTAGTATTATTTAGGGTTCACATCTCTTATAAAATATACTGCATGAGTTATTTCCTTTCAGTCTGTGCTGAACGTTTGTTCATCTGTTCATTATCAGTTTGAAAATCATCATTCATAAAACATGTTCATGAGAACCAATTTTACTGATGCTTACACAAAATATGCATTAATACCACTCAGGCTCCTTTATATGTCGTTTTTAAATTCATGACTGACACTTAAAAAAGCTATTTATCTAAGAAGAATTTTGATTAGAGATGGAGTTTGAAATACAACATAACTAAATTTCATAGCATAGGATAAAAAGACCCTTTTTGTCTCCATCATGTCAGACAAACATGAAAAGCAAGTGAGCAATCAAGAGAGAAAAGAGTGGGTGAGTGAGCCTGAGACACTAATGTACAGAAAGATCTGTACAACTGAATGAGTTACATCAGGCTGCTGATAGTTTCTTACCCTGCTGTGTCTCGCTGAGAGCTACAGGCTTGGAGCTGAATCATAAAGAGTTCTGCTGCAGCCCTTAAGACTTTGGATACAAGGTTATGAAATACTGCAGTGGACTGATTAAGATCTGTAAGTTGGAACTGTTTGATTTTGCTCCAAGACAACTGTATTACAGTTTATCCAGGAGTTTCCTCAGTGTTTTCAATGAGGAAAGCAACTGAGTGGTTCAGCACAGGATGACATAAGTTTTAGAAATGTATTGAACACTGTTTCCACCACTCCTGTCAGGCAACCTCCACCCAGGTGAGGTCCTGATCCTGGTCGTGCCTTTGCTGTTGTGGCCCACATTTTTTGAATATAATCCCTTTAAGCTGTAAATTGTGCTCTCACTATTGATAAAACACATTTTATTCTACAATTGTCTATATGTGTGTTTGTTGAGAAACATTGTCTGTTTTCACATATTTTAAATTCATGCAAAATTGTTTAAATGTGCTTTATAAGAAAAGTAATTACAGATGAATTCAATTGTTCTTTTATAAATAACACTTGGTCCTTAATATAGCACCCTTTCCCCACCTCCCCACGCACAAACAACAATGCACTTTATAAAGGTATATGGTTCTGTTTAAAACTCTGTGCACTCAGCTGTGATTATTTAGGTTCAATCAAGCAGCAGGGACCTAATCAGTCAGTAAGGGAAGACGAGAAATATGGGAAACAATGCCCTTAGCTTCTAAGGAAAAGTGTTCAATCAACTGAATGTTTTCCGTGGAAACCTATGATTTGTTTCATACATAGGAGATATTTCTGTATGGAAGCCCCTTTAGTCTCTTTGATACTGCAGAACTTAAATTATTCCATGTGTCTTGATTTTCGGCATGTCATGTACAAGATACAAGAAATATGTTATTTCATAAACAGTCTTATGACCAAATAAATGAGAATTCAAACAGAAAGCCTCTACTAATTACTGTCACATTAAAGTGTTCAAATGCGAAGTAGTTCACTGATATCTTCAGTCCAAGTAGCTAAAAGGATTTTATAAGACTCATCTGTGAGTATTTAACATTAATAAAGCAGTAGGGCTAATGAGACAGTAAAACAGATTGACCTCCAAACACATGGTTGGATTTCAGTGCCTACTGGTTGTCTGGGAGGTCCTTGTTAAAGAGTTTTCTCAAAGATTATAAGTTGTATTGGTGATATTATGCAGGCTTGCCAGGTCACATTATGCCGGTAGTGTGTTTGATGAACATCCCATTAGCTTACCAAACTAAAATGCAGGCCACACTGTAGTGCAGCACTTTGATATAAATCAAAAGCTTTGCTACTTGTCTTTTCTGTCTTCTTAAACTTCCAAGTTTTTCTTTCCTGTATACTGTATGAAAAAGGAAAAACTATCATTAGAATGATATTTTAACGAACAGAACATATCTACTCACAGATATATCAGCTCATTATACTCAGGCCATCTTGTGAAATCACTGTCTTCCACCGGGGCTCACTGATTTTAAATACTGTGGCAGAAAATCTGACATCAACGCCTGCCAGAGCATGTCATGATGTCATGCTTTGACTTATTGTTACAGCTTCAAAGTTCATATTTCATAATCTCAATAGAAAATCATCAGAGGCAGATGGTTCTTTCCATTTTATGCCAGCTTTAATTCATCTTATTGTCTCACTGCCAGACACATCTCTTCAGGGAAACCAGTGGCTAGCAGGAACAAAGGTTGAGAAAACAATCATAGCACTTGCACAAGTGGGTTTTAAAAATGGCGTTTTGATCATTTTGCCCATTGATTCACCTTATAATTGTGTGATCTAGGAAAGAAAATAAGGAAAAGTATGAGTAGTAAGTGTGATAGACTCAGACTCAGAAAGAAAGACATTTTTTCCTGGTAAATCTAAGAAAAGCAATCTTATTAGCAGATGTGAGGTTCCCAAACAGAATCTCACTTTGTCTTCTGCCTCCCCTGGGATTTAGAAAGCTAAATACAGATGTGGTCAGATTGACTTTACCGCACATTACAGTTGTATTATACATCTGTGGCTGTATTATAGAGAATGTCCATCATTAAACTACTCACCAGCTATATAGTCATCAGTCAACAGATGGAGCTATTCCACACAAGATGGACCATAGACTGTTAGCCCAGCGTGACCCACTGTGAGGTCTTGACTGCAGTCTGTTAATGTGAGTCCAAAGTCTGGGATTACGTGCAAGACAGGTGGCCACAATGCCGGTTTATGTGTTACATTCCACGCTCAGTTATAGAGTTTTCCTTGCATTTGTTTACAGTTTCAGTTTAGAATAGCACAGAGGGTTTAGTACAAGGCTTTGAGAAGTGCATTCGTAGCAGTTTTCCAATGAACACAAAACCTGGTGGAGCCAGTGGCTTGTGAGGACCAGGATTTGAGTGACAACTGTGTGGCATATTTGAGTTTAGGTTATGAATTATGCTCAGATCAGATGGAAATAGTAGGTGCTCAAATGTACAGGATACCTACCATCAGGAACTACAAACAGTCGACACTCTCCTGTGTGTATGGAACTTGCAAAGCCAAAACTATGTGAAGATGCATTGGTGTCAGCAGTTTGACACACAAATTTTCCTCTAATCCTAACTTGCCAATAAAAGAGACAGATATGATGACATTAAAATGTTTTCCCCAAACATCTAAAAGAATAGTTTGGACCATCAAATTTGTTATTTTCCACAGATGCTGTTTGAGCTTGGACTCATTCCAAATTGTGTTCACCGACAAAGCCACATGAGAAAGGTCATGTGTATGTGTGTGTGTGTGTGTGTGTGCGTGTGTGTGTACCTATAAGAGAGTACAAGTGCAGAAATCAGCCCATCGCTCATGTTTATGCATAATTTTCTCTCTCTTCCCGTTTGTCTGTAAACACTTTTTCATCAAAATTCTTTGAGCAACAAACTCTTTGAAGGACATTGCCTTTAGGTACATCTGCCTTCAAAGCACTGCCTCTCTTTTTCTCTCCTTCTGTCAGTCTCTGTCTATCTCTTTAATGCTAAGCCTACACTTGTGTAGCAGGAGAACAAAACTCCTAATTTCACATCCCCATTGTTCAAAGCCCTGTGCGCAGAGAGATGTAGAGTTGTGTGTGTGTGTGTGTGTGTGTGTGTGTGTGTGTGTGTGTGTGTGTGTGTGTGTGTGTGTGTGTGTGTGTCTATCTGAGTCTTTAAGTTGCCGTTTTGGCTACAGCAGGGCTGAGTTTGAACCAAAATCCTACAAAGAAGTTTGAAATCTGGCTTGGCTCCTCTGTTCAGCTGTGGTGGGTGCAATCGCACACACATACAGTCAGAGATGTGGTGGGAACGCTATCAAAGACAGAGATGCCTGCAAGGCACAGCAGCCTCAAGCCCAAAATTGATTTACATAGTGGGAGAGAAAGAGAAGTAGAGGAAGAGAGGAAACATGTTAGATTTAGGATGTAGGAAACAGAGAGACAGAAAGATACTGAGAGAGCGCAATAGATTTTAGGATAAATGCAAGTATGCCCAGCTAAACTTAAAGCTTGTTAAAATAATATGGCCCTTGTTAATTTTTTTCCTTCTTGAGGGTTTTAAGGATTTAAGGATTAATAAGTGTTTCTGCTCTTTCCGTCTCGCTGCTTCACTTGTGTTAATTTCAACCTTGAATTCCAAAACTTAATTTCACAGCTAGGCTTTGCTCATTGCAACATTATCAACCCATATCTTTATTGATTTTTTGTACTGCAACTCAACAAAACAGCACATGGCTCCAAATTACCATTTAGTGCAAAAGTTAACAAGTCACATGTAAACATAGTTTTCCTTTATTTCTTTGTGTTTTTGGACTACAGATAAGGACCAAAAAGGGTCTATGTGGGTAACAGCAGTGATGTGTTCATGTGCTTGAGCCCCCATGTGAGACAAACACCATAAACCTGAGTTTCAGGATGAGAGAACACATTTCTTGCTTGAGTCACTGTAGAGTAAAATGTTCAGAGTGAAGTGGCCAGGCTTACCAGGCCGGATTTAGAACTTACATAAGGGCTGCACAGACCTACTTCAGTGAGTGAACGCATAGCCTTTTCCCCTAACTACACCTTCTGTTTTTACTCAGACTTTTGAGGGGGAAAAAAAACTGTCAGAAAGAGGGCTGTGTATAGGTTTCTTTTCATTTATAATACACTTGCATGTTACTGTGATTTGAAAGGTTTCAACTGTTTTTTTGTTTGTGCCCTGTGTTGTTTATAATACGCACACTGGACTCCCTTAAAAGCAGTATTGATAAATACATAATAGTGGTTTTGTCTGAATAAAAAAAAGTAATGCAAGAGGAGGACAGTATTTGATTGAGGTTTTTTCTTGTGACTTTAAAGGTACAAACAGACCTCTTCCTCCCACTAAAGCATTCGGAAGATCTTCCCACTAATTTTGATATCTAGTGTGGTGACGGCAAGACTGCCAGTGAGCTTCTTCATTTACCCTACAGAGTGGGGCATTAGATACAATTCTTTGACTGACAGAGAGGGCTTAAAGAAAATCGATGATTTATTAAAACTTAGGTTTTATTTTCATAGTTCTGCCCACAGGTAATGAGCAGTCAAACAATCATACAGGCTGTAAACAAGTTTTCGGCAGATCAGCTATAACTTTAAATGTAGGTAAAACCAAAAGGTCGAAGTTGAACCAGACCTGTTGGTCTGTGCGCAAATGGATGTTTACAACTGGTGGTTTGGATAAAAAAACGTTACTATTCATTCCTAGTTTCTGTGGTACAACCTGTGTGATTGTGTGACTGCTCGTATTTCTTGCCCTGTCCTTATTTTTTGATCAATTTCTTTGTTGTCTGCAATGGTATAAAAACCGATAGAACCGATGGCCAAAGCCCCAAAAATAAAACCTAGCTAGTCCCCTTGTTCTTAGTCTATGCAAGGGTAGGTTTCCTGTTCCCTAAACAACTGAATAACTGGGTGAAAAGTGGACGAGCAGTGTGTTGTCAGCTGAGTGAAGTCTGTGAAACCAGAGATGGTATACTTGAGTTTAAGAGGCTCCTGCAGAGGCATGTAACACTTGTTGAATGGAGAAGACAAGAATGTGTTTTTATGGTGTATTTATGATGAGGTGGTGAGAAGTAGGAACACCAGCAGGACTGAGCATGAGCGAACAGCTGACAAGTTCTGTCTCACTTTCATCACTCTGTCCAGTAAGTATGGTCCAAGAGGATGCAGCATTGCTTCTGTCCTGCTGATGACAAGAGCACTATGGATAGACTAAAGGTTGACAGTAGTGACCAGGGCAGGATGGGAAGTACCTGACAACTACATAGTCTGAATAAGTGATAGCTGACTGTTGCTGTTGGTGGGGCTGTAGAAAAGAGAATGATGAGCAGAGTTGCTGCACTACAGGGATTGTAGTGTGTCTTAATAGTCTCGTCCTGATGCAAAGATGAATGGCAAAGTTAATGTGTGTGTGTTACAGTAAGAGGGCAAAGCCTGTGTGAAATCAAATCATAAAAAATGTCTACTTTGTCAAAGCTGTCAGTCCATGTTGCCTCAAAATATGTTGCAATATTGCAATAGTGCAAATTCACAGTGTTATAGTGTAAACTGACTCAGCTTCTGGCTTCCAGTTCTCTGACAGACTCAGAGAGAAACTATCACTTGCCGGTAACTCAATCACTGTCTGGCTTTTTGGTTGGTTTTCCCTCAGGCTCATGCTCCAGAGACTCCAGCAGGGATAAAAAAAAAAAACATCAGACAGCTAAGATAGATTCACCTGTACTTTCTCACTTGCTATCTCACTCACTCACACATTCCTCTGAACAGAATTGGGGATGCATCTTTCACAGAATTAAGGGTTAACTTTTTTTTTAAAAAGGACTGGAGTTCAAAGGTCACCATGGGCTAGTAGCCTCTAGCTACTCAGATGTTAATAGGTGTGTGTGTGTGTGTGTGTGTGTGTGTGTGTGTGTGTGTGTGTGTGTGTGTGTGTGTGTGTGTGTGTGTGTTTGTAACTATGACATCTTTCTTGAATCCTTGCCCTGGCCATTGTAGAGAGTGGTCAGGGCTGCAGTGAATAATGCACCATGCTTAATGCTCCTTTCTTTCTTTCTTTCTTTCTTTATTGCATCAGTCTTGCATCACTGTGTGTGTGTGTGTGTGTGTGTGTGTGTGTGTGTGTGTGTGTGTGTGTGTGTGTGTGTGTGTGTGTGTGTGTGTGTGTGTGTGTGTGTGATTCTGTTGCTTTCTAGTGGAGCCAAGGTGTCATCATCTGTGGACTCCAGAAGTTGACCATTGTTACTTAGAGTTTTAGTTGTTTGTTTTTTTTTACATTGGGCTATGAAATGTGTGGGGGGGTTTGTACATGTTTGTTGTGGACATTTTTATCTTCACATATCAGTGTCAAATGAATTTTGATGTTGCTGTAAAATGTCAGAGGAATTAGATCACTTGAGCCATGTTTTCATCAGTTTATATTTTCCCTGGATTTGACTTAATGTAAACTGTGCAGGACTGAATTATAATACAAACTAAGTGATTTGACCTGAACAAAAAGATCACCCCTTCACTTTCGATAAAAGGCCCGATGTTACTCAAAATAGCAAATTGTGGGACTAAGCCGTAAAATGTTAAAAGACTTTCAAAGGAGGCAAAAGTCTAAAAGACTGTGGCTTATAAGAAGTTCACCTTTTTTTTCACAAGACAATTTTTTTTTTTTCAATTAGACACTATACTCATTTTAGAAAAACAATTCTTACCAAAATTTAGAATACTAAACAACCAATATCTAAAATAATTTATGATTTCATTATGAGGGTCTTTTGGATGCATTTTAAGCCTTTCATTCCATATTCTGTGTAGTGCTCTTGAAAACACAATCTGGATTTAAAGTGCCACTGAAGCAGCTTGATGTGGCAAGCTAATGACATCAAAATGCAGATTGGGAGTGTTGGCTTTGGCACAAAAACACCCCTCACTTCTCTAACAACTGTATGCTGAATGACACATATACACACACACATAAATACGTACACACATGCATGTAAGCTCAGTCATACAGAAACATAAACACAACTGTGTTAGCAGCCACTCCTCCCAAATGCCACACACTCCCAGTCCTCTACTCACACAGTTTGCACAGTTAAATCAAACTGATTTGCTACCATTGTGAGCGGAAATTAGCATAACAAGGATGGGATCAAATGAGGTAGTTACAGCTTGAATCATAAATTGCAGACTGAGCGAACGTGTGGCTGCAAATGGATTGTAGTTCACATCAGTATTCATGAAAAGAGAAAAGTAAGCTTCAGAATGGTTTGTGTTTTTTTTCCAGTCAGTTTTATGTAAAAACCTTGTATCTCAATTTTTGTGTTTTTTTTTTTTCCCCAATATTTTGTTTAAATAAGTTTTATGAGTCAAGGACCAAGTCAACTCTTTAGATAGCATTGTAAAATGGTAAGTGTGTGGATGTTGGGTGGGTAAATTAATATTTTTTCACAATTTTTGCTGATTTTTTTAAATTAATCAATCACTTAATTAATTTGTTTGTCTATTGATTTATTGATTTATTGAAGATGTACAGTTTTACAGACCAGTAATGTTATTTGGATACATTCACTTCATTGTGAATCCATATGCCAATAGCACCATGACACATGCATTCATCAGACACATAGTGTAAGTCCATATAAAATCAAGGCTTTAAAGGTTACAATATGCAAAGCATTAAGGCTAAAATTGCATTTCTCTTATGGCACAATCACCAGTTACTCCGCCTCCGTGTAGTCGGTAATGGTATATTTTAGCAATATTATATCAAGAGTCAACGAACTGGTTTTATCTAGGCATAAAGAGTCTTTGCTTACAGTCATAAATATATTATTATATATTAGGACACAGGCTTATTGTCTTTGGCAAAACATGGAAACCATTAACCAGAATGATGTTCAAAATTTAATATTAATATTACATTCTTCTGTCTTTGACTTGTTGTCAATAAAACACTTATGACTAGGCAAATGAAACAGTGGAATATAAATACTTATATATCATCTATTTGGCATTCCAGTTGCATTAGTAAGATACACACGACTGCCAGAACAACAATATCTCTTTAGCATTACAGGTATGATAATCTTTTTAAATGTGGCCGTAGAGCAATGACTTATTTATTATAACACTGCATTAATCATCCATAGTTACCGTTTGAATTTGAAGAGTTGGTTGAGTTTACATAATGACATTTAAAGCCATTTCTCTCTGTCTCTTTTCCTGGGTCTGCTTCTCGTTCAACATTGGGATTGTCATACTTTCCATTCTCATTTCTCACGTTTCTCACATTTTGTCATTCTACATTGTCTGCCTCTTACTCATTTGCTCTCCAATGTACACTGTATGTTTTCATGAACTAAGCCAGCGGTTGACGTAATGCTAGCTAATAGTGTTAATATGTACCAGACATGTCTATAGAGGATCTTGGTATGTTCTTCCCACACTGTACCTGCCATATCTGTAATCTAACCCAGATTTTTACCAAGAAGTATATCATAACCCCCTTGTAAACTTAATGGAAGGATTAGTGAGTGGTGAATGTACTGTCTGTGTGAGTAGTTGTGTGATTAAACATTTGCTTCAATTGCCCAAACTTTTATCCAAAAGAAGTGTTTTATATGACTGCTATTCTCCAAAGACACTAAATCAGTTTAAGAGCACATCTGAAACTCTCAGTGGAGCAGCAAAAAAGCAGACTTCTCTCCAAGTGAGTTATGATAGATTCACCACACAGGCCAAAGTGAAATTCTTGCCCTGGTATCAAGTCTTTAAATTTGACTGGTAGGAAATCTTATCTTATTTCTTATTTGTTTAAGTGAAGATTAAAAAATACTCCACTGAAAATCTATGTTTTGAAAATTAGATAATTACTCTGCAGTCTGCCATAGCCCCATGGAGTGTTTTTTGTCCTTCAGTTCATTGTTTTGCTCTCGTTGCCTACAACTTTATTGTTTTGTTTCACCGTCGTTGTTCTCATCAACCTTGTTTCCAACTGGAACAGGCAGCTGTTTTCAGCAAAAAGGCCGTGATAAACTCACTGTCTGCAGAGCGCCGAACGGCAGACATACAAAATTTCAACAGCTTAGCTGGGGAATATAGTGGAGCAGTGAGCAGCTCCAAAACCATGCATTTCCCTTATGAATTGGTGCTGACCAAAACAAAGCTTAAAAGAGGGTAAATACTTGGCTTACACTCATCAGGTGGCCATGATAATGTTGCTCTGTGTCTGCTGGATGTTTGAAAAGTGGTGAAAAATGATCAATGAATGCAGGTTTAGTAGTAAAACTTGCCCATGAAATAAGAAGGGAAAGAGAAAGCTGGACCATATTAAGAATACATTGAGATCTAAAGCTTGATTTGGTGACATGGTGTGAAGTTATTAAATGATGTATCGCCCACTAAACTTCCTGCTGTTATCTGACACTGCTGCCAGGCAAAGTACCCTAAGATATAAATGACAGACATTTGTATTTATCCTCCACAAGCATCTTTTAATTGTGGACGGGAGGTTGGCCTGTATTTTTTACCTCTCATGTACAATTGATGATTGTTTACCCAGCTCCTGTCACCCAAACCCTGTCTTAAAGTAAGATTCCATGGGATTGCTGAAATCTCCACAAGTGCTGACATCTCTATACTTTTATCTTGGTGAATTAAACAGACCTACACATATGCCTCCTGTTACAGTTGCACGACAGCTACATGACATATAATCAAGAAGACTGGTGCATACCTCGTGTCAGCCTTCATCCAGTATTTATGAAATATCAGTTTGTTTGAGGCTGGAGCTTCAATTTGTTAAGTAAATAATACTGAGCGAAGTGAAGTGTAACCATGTGTGTTTGCATGTGTTGAGAAAAAATGCAGGTGATGATTAGGCATCCTGACCCTCCTCAGCAAAATGGACACACACACACACACAGAAGCGCCAGCTGGAAAGAAAACTTGATGTTGATAACTTGCATAATGAGTGCTTCAATATCAAAAGGTTAATGCCATGTTCCCATGTGACATTTTGCTTGCTAAATATTCACCATCCTGGTTTTGGAGAGCTTAACCTTCCATATAAATATGAGGTTATTGAGAAATACATTTCAGTTTCCAGTCATGACTGATATCATAGAGAATCCAGATATTAGCTAATAAAAAGAAATGTAACCCAAAACAGAAACTTTGGTCCTTATCAAAAAAACCCTTTGTTATTTATTCTGCTCCATGGCTAATAGTGACGTTTCCCTGAATGTAATTAAGCTTGAGCCTGTAAGGATAAAAAGTAAGCTTGTTAATACGTTCTGAGAGTAATGAAAAAAAAATAAAGACAAAGAATAAAATACACACAAGTACTGTCTCCCGTTTATTGCTTTAGAAATGATATTGGATCTAATAACCCAGAGCTCTGAGACCACATAGCAGGCTATCATTACTCCAAAAAACACCTGGTAACTGAGGGATAGAGGAAGAGAGAAGGCAGAAGTGGATGGAGGAATAGACAAGGATTAAGAGGTAGAGGGTGAGGGAAAGGGAAAAGGGGTGAACAGGTGTGAAGAAGAGAAGAGCAGCGAAGAGAAGAGAAGAGAAGAAGAGAAGAGAATAGTCTGTACATGAAGAGGAAGTAGAAATACTCAAAGATTTAGCAGAAACAGTAGGGAAAAAAAGGAAGGGCAATGGAATCAGTAACCCACAAGCATCCTCTTTCTTTGTATTCACTACACCTAAGAAATCTCAGTTGAACTGAATAAAGCAAATTGCATCAAGCCAAATAGCCCAAGCTGAGATTGATTAATGAGCTATCACAAACCACCATGTGTTCATTAACCTCGAATCGACAGTTAAGGTCAAATTTATTGTCCTTTGAAAGTTAAGTGGTGTTTGACATGGCAGCCCGGTGGCATTACTGTACATAGCAGATTGTGAAGAGGCACTAATGACAATAATACACAGAATGCAGAGGGGACTGACTCACTTATAACATTTATAAATTGCACTTTGTCAAATTGAACAATAACCACAATCCTTAGCAATGTACTGCATGGTGATTTGACATCTTTTCCAGAACACATAGGTTGGAATAACCTATTTTTCTCAGTATTATGACATTTCATTACAACTAACTTCAAAGCAATATTTTAACGAGAACATCCATGGCTTCTTTATGCATTCTATTTCACCTTCATTTATATTGGATTTAGACCACCCACTTCATGTTTGACTTTGCAGTGAGCACAAAAAAACCAAGGCAATTATTCAATTTTATAGTTGATGACCTCTGTTTCCAAAACTGCCACGCTTTAACTCCGGGTACAGGCAATTCATTCAAATAATAATCCTCACATCAAACAAACAAGCCAAGGCATCCTGCAGACAGGACTTGGAAACATTCCATCACCAGCCTCTTTCTTCTCCTCATCATCATCTTCGCTTTCGTAACGATATGTATGCATTCAGACATGCACATATACAATAGCCCTGCCAGCCAGAAACTTAAATTAATACACAGAGATGCAACTGCAAATCTCCACATGAGTTCTGCACAATAGGAGATCTCAGCACGCAGACTGACAGACAGACATTTCTGCATCTTAACAAACAGCCACAGTGCCAAACATGAGCATACACTCTGACACATAAGCACAGACACAGGAGCTCCTCTTTTGAAACTCCCTATATGTTTCTTTGCAAAAAGAAAGGGGAAAGGCAAGGGGGGGGATCTCTTCAGCAGCCCAGAGTGAGTCACGGTGAAGCTGGCTGGAGAGAGATGGAATATCCTACCAAGCATGGATCGTGGTAATTGCCTCTGTGTCCGTGTATGGGATAGAAAGAAAGAAAAAGAAAAATTATGTGTGTGTGTGTGTGTGTGTGTGTGTGTGTGTGTGTGTGTGTGTGTGTGTGTGTGTGTGTGTGTGTGTGTGTGTGTGTGTGTGTGTGTGTGTGTGTGTGTGTGTGTTGCCAACACCACCTCCAGTCTGAACTGATGAGCTCATTATTTTTGCTCCCAGAGCCTCCTCCTGTCTTTGGAAACAGCAACACACAGCGGAGCTCCCTGTGAGGATATGTTTGTGTTTGTGTGTGTGTGCGTGTGTCTGCTTGTGTGTGTGTGTGTGTGTGTGTATTCAGGACTATGGCCTTTCCCTTGGAATTCTGCCTCTGAACTATTTATTGTAAAAGCGATAGGGATAAAGAGCGGTGGGAGGCATAGAAAGTAAGAGAGCAAGAAAAGTGAAAAAGAGAGAGACAGTCAATGAGAGCTGCGATCATGTCACCGGCAGTGAGCAGTGAAAGATATTACGTAATGCTGTGTGAGCATGATTACAAAAATAACAGTACAAACTAATCAACATACCATATTCCAGACACCCAACTTTTAGCTTTTACCAAGATTTTGACAAAGTGGATCATAAGCCTTGAAGATTAAAATGTAGCTGTAAACAAAAGATCAAGTGGAGATGTATCAGATTTTTGTCCGGATCCTGTGACTCACTCTCCTCCCTGCTTTTAATTACTGCTAAATTAAAGAATATACACATCACAGATCTGCCATGATCACCACAACCAAAAACACCCAGCTTGGATAACAGAAAAATAATTATACTTTTAACTTACGAGATATGATGCATTTTGGGTCTAGATCATCACATCACAAAAACTTTTTGTCCGAGAGGTTTTAGCTTCAAACGGTGACACATGTGGTGCTCGCTGAAATGTGTGTGTATTGTGTGCAGAGATTTGAAAATATTTCTCATGACTGTAATGTGAGAGATCATCCAAGTCACAGACGCATGTATGTAAGAAATGCTGCAAAACAACAATGTATCTGTCTTGGTTAAAGTATAGATCCCCAAGTCAGGAGAGCAAGAACTGCCCTGCCAAAGGATCTCACTCAGCAAGCAGGCTGATATATCTTATCTCAGGATGACTGCAGAGTAACTGTATTATTAGCATTTCAAACGTCTTACTAAGCAAGATTAGGGAGGTGCATATGCAGGCACACACACAAACACCCACACACACACACGCACACACACGCACACACACACTCACACACAAGCACACACACAAGGGATCAGATCCCTATCATTTTGATAATTAATGTCAATATAATAAAAGGCAGGATGTCTAAATTTAAGACTTCGGGCAAGGCAGACATCATATGAAAAAATTAAGCTGCATGATACAAAACAGACACACACACCCAACTATCATTTCATGTGGTTTGAGTTTGGAAAAGGCAATATGTGTATGTGTGTGTGTGTGTGTGTGTGTGTGTGTGTGTGTGTGTGTGTGTGTGTGTGTGTGTGTGTGTGATGTATGTGTGTTCAGTTACTTCAGTTTAGTTTAGTTTAGAAATGAAATGTATGGTGTTTATTCCATCTTTGTTAATTTATGCATGTTTTCACCTGATTTTATTTTATCTGTTTTTTTTATTTTTTTCAACTTGCTTTAGTTTTTTTTTCTTCTTTATCTCAACAAGTTCAGTTCAGGTCAGGTCTGCTGAGCTATTTTTATTATTTTATAGCTGTGTGTGTGTATGTGTGTGTGTGTGACAAAAACCCCAGACAGCATATGTATAATTAACACCATGATAAACCCTGCTGTGTTAAAAAGCAATTACCACCACCAGTTATCTCTCATATCAGAAAATCTCACAGAGGCATGACCATGGTGGATGTGTGCATCATCATATAAACTGAATATTCTCTCTGTAATCATATTTGCCTTTTTTTCTCCCAACCTGTCTATCTCCCTTTCCATGTCTTTCTGTAAAAAGGTCCCGCTTCCAGGTACATTTTCAGTGTCTTTCGGTATTCTGTTACAGATGTTGTTTATTATAGAGATGAAAATGCAAACGTCAGATTATAAATGTTATCATTCATCGTCTAGAGTCTGGTTCACATAGTCCTTCTGTGGGCTTGTGATTACATCTGATGTGGCCCTGAGAGAAACAAGGCTGCGGGAGACAGTTTTGTAGAGGACGCACATGGTTAGAATGGATAGAAAGGCGATTCCTGTTGAAACACGTGAAACATCTCTAAAGTTATTTGGCTGATCTACTCATTACGTCTAAGAGTTTGATAATGTTGTCAGAGATATGGCCATCTCTGTTCTGTAATGAGTAGGAGTTCAACATTACATGGGTCCACATCAGTTCAGATAATTTTAAAAAATCAAAATCATACAGTAGCTGCAAGAGATTGCTATGGAACATTAGGAGAAACCTTACCTCTCCACTGAAATTATTTGTCACGTGCAGACAATAAGCTAATCATCACATTGAGGAAAAAATTATAAAGTGTCAAAGTGCACATTCACCATGTGGTCCTGAGGTACCATGCTAATATCTAATAATCCGGAGGAATCATACATTATTTAAGACTGGGAAAACCACGCCACGGTACATGTATCATAGTCCTAGATCTGTGCTTTAATGATGATGTGGCAACAATGTTCAGTCCTTGTTTTCATGGGGCTCCAACACAAGACCTCTCTGTACGTGTCTGGCCTCGTCAGCAGCTGGAGCTCCAAGCCTCATTTACTAGATTCAGATCAGTTATGTTGCGCCACAGTTTAACTGCTGAAAAGTACAGGAAAATGAAGAAAGATAGCATCTGAACTAAAAACAAACCCATAAAAATGTCCTCTAGCAGTGACTATTACTGTGTTGTATAAGGCTTTGAAACAAAGCCAGCGGTATTAAGAATTAAGTATTATTGCCAGGTCAAAAAGTTGCTTGTAAAGCAGTTTTTGCCGAGATAAGAGCTGCCTTTTCATTTAGGTCTCACGTAAAGTAAGAATAGATAACAAGGAGCTGATGTGCAGTATGGATGAAGATAAGGACAGACAGAGGGACGACTGTTAGGTCAAAGATACATTAGCAACTTTGAGGAAATTCAGATGGATGATATTGTTTTCAGCAAGAATGGTGAAGTGGAAAATGGGCAAAAATAAAATGGATTAAACAGACAATTCTGAATGAAAAGGACTTGCATTTAGTGTAGCCCCATCTGCATGACAATATTACTATGTTACACAACAGAAACTGAACCGAAGCCCTCCCACTGGAGGCCAGGACAGGCACAGGACAGGAGAGAAGATAGAGTTCCCAGGTTTGTGGCAGCTGTGAACATGACAGCATGGGAAAAACAGCAGGGGCGAGAGATGGAGGGGGAGAAGGTAGACTGATGCAAGAAAGAAAGAAAGAAAGAGATGAGGACAGGGGCAAGAGGAGACAGAAATTAGCTGCTGCGTGGGAACGTGGGGTTGAGCTGGCTGTGTGTCCAGTGCTGAACTGACATACGTTGGGGCAGTACAGATCTGCTTCCCATGACGGGGCAGGTTGGCTCTGCTGCTCTTGTTTCCAATCTTTATGCTAAGCTAAGCTAACTGGATGCTGGTAGTAGCTTCATATTTCCCATACAGATATAAGAGAGCGTATTTCCCAAAATGTCAAACAAGGCTTATCAGTGGAAGAACCAGTCGCAGTGAGATTTTTTTGTTAGTTAAAAGAGAAAAAGAGAGCAAACAAAAAATGCTCAGTTGCATGTCATATTCATATTCATATTCAAGCTCATCATTTAGAGGTTTGAATTATGAGATCCCATTTCACATTTCATCATTACGTTGACCAGTGAAGAAGCAGTGAGACGGAGGAGAGTGTTGGACGAGGCATATACAGGAACCGGAGAGGAAAGAGACAGTTCTCACATCACTGAAAGCAAAATTACCTCCCATTTCTTTAGCAGAAAACTGTATCTTCAGCTTAGAAAGTGGGGCTGAGAGAGAGAGATATAGAGAGAGAACGTGTGTGTGTGTGTGTGTGTGTGTGTGTGTGTGTGTGTGTGTGTGTGTGTGTGTGTGTGTGTGTGTGTGTGTGTGTGTGTGTTTATGGTCACATGACTGACTGGCAGATAATGCAGCCAGTCATAAACAAGGATTCAGGTTCACTGCTAAGTTTACTGGGTCAAAACAGATGTGAGAAGTAGGAGAGAGCACAAAGTGGAGGCAGGGAGGAAAGAAGGGAGTGTACATTAGGTTCAGTCAGAAGTATCTGCAGTACCAGTCACAAATTTTCATTCTCCTCAGCTTCTTTGCAGGCTTTATTGCTTTTTCTGCATAAAGTCACTATCTATCATTTTTCTGCCTCTCATCTTTTATCATCATCTCTCTGTGTTCTTCTTTGCTTTCACATTTTGTCTTCATAGTCCCTCATGCCGCAAATGTTTTATTGTATTACATTAACATCCTTATGCTATCATGTTCAAAATATAAATCTGCCTTCTTTCAGATTCCTATAATGGAGTTCCTACTTTACTACACATTATAGAGATGAACATATAGATTTTGAGGTTAAGAACTTAAATAAAGTGTTTATTGACGGGCCTATGTTAGTATGATTATGTCCACCCTTTTTTTCCCCTCAGTTTTCCGTCTCCTTTCCCTTTGCCCTTATTATTTTCTTTACTCCTTTGCAACTCATTGTGATGCATTTTCTCTTTCCTCTCATTTTCTCTCTCTATTCTTGCATCTTTGTTTTTCACTCCTGTCTCCTTTCTTCTAGCTCTTCTATCTTCCACTGTGTTTGCTGTCAGCTGTTTAGTCAGTCAGCAGCATATATACAGTACACCTGTCACCTGACTGTCGGTATTTGATGTCAGAGAGGTGCAAAAAGAAGATCCCAGTAATGGGTGGAGAGTGAGTAGTTGTGTAGATTTTTTTTAGACTTTGGCGGAATAAATGAGCACAGGAGTAATTTGAGAGGTGTATTAGCTGATATCCTGTTTTTTTTTTTTGTTTTTTTCTATTTACATTTCTTGTGCAAAATGGAATGAAGATATACTGTATGGGGGGTGGGGGGGGCAGGAGGCAAGGGAACAACAGTAGATCAAACAGAGAGATACTGAATAGGAATGAAAATAAATCACAAAGAGAGAGATCAAGAATAAAATATAAAGAGAGTAGGAGATGCTACGTAGCACAAACGGGAAATAATAATAGGCTGAGGCAGCAGAGTGGTAAGAATTAAATGTGAAATGGAGGCTTGATTGGGATGAAAATGAAATGACATAAATGAGACAGAGAGGAAGAGAATTGATATACTATTCACTGACAACACAAAGGATGCCGCACACATTCCTTCATAAACAATTTAACTGTATTTCCCATATAACACACTCTTCAGTTATTCCGCACCATATGCTTGTCCCATTTACTTATGGTTTCACATGCAAGCAGTGCTGTGACTTTAATTTAAGAATAATTTGTTCCTGCTGTTTCATATGCCTGTATCTTATTGGTATCCATATGGCCAAGCAGTGTGGCATTCAGTTTACATACAGTATGCTTCTATTTCCAACATCTCCATCAGATAACATTCAGTACAATCGCACTCGATATTGGACTGGCTATTCTTTCCCTCATAGCACAATGTTTTCCTGATTACCATCAGAGGCAATATGGGACACTGCAATTCACTTGCAAATGCAGCATGTATAAGACTGCATTATGCTTTTATTGGCAACAGAAAACATTTCTAATATAAGGACAGAGACGGGGAGGAATAAGAAAGGCACTGTGCTGGGTGCAGCCTTCAGTAATACAATTTTGTGTTCAGCAGCAATAGAAGACTCCCTCCTGTGCTGCACATATACTGCACTGGCCTGTCAAACAGGCTTTTATTATAAGCGACAGAGAGGGAGAGAGCATCTGAGACAGCAGGAACAATTACAGCATTATTTTGGGTTTGGTTATTTCCTGGCACCCTGTGTGTATTTATGGAAACATCCAAGCAAGTGTGTGTGGTGGCGTTTGTCCTGTGTCTTTTGCCACATATTCTTCTTGGTTCACTTAGATAACAAACATTAAACGCATGTGTTTCCTAAGGGTATGATACAGAGGTGACATCTGGAATCTTAGATGGACAACAGTGATAATATTTTTCCATTATATTTTTATTATCCTATGGATAGTTGCCCTATATTTTTCCTAAGGTTATCTACACTGAGTTTGGCTCTATTTATCCCCATCTTTTCTCTTTCTCTTTGCAAGTATCATTCTCTTTACTAAATGTAGATGCAGGAAGAAAAAGGTACCAAAATATTGATATTAGCATTAAATCAGTTTTGTGTCAAGTGTACATTCATGTGATGTGAAATCTGAGCCAGTGATGATGATGATGATGATGATGATGATGATGATGATGATGATGATGATGATGATGATGATGATGATGATGGTGATAATCATCATCATCATCATCATGACTATACTGAGTTCTAATTGTGTGGAATTTATTTTAAAAATGTGTAAGCCTTTGCTTTGAAAGGCTTACCTTTACTTAATCTACTATAAAACAAAACGTTTTGAGTATAATTTGATGCTCCACCTGCTACTATGGCAACAACATGGCATATTTCTGTGAATGTGGTTCACCGGGTTTGTTTATTTGTTGGTAATCCCTATTTAAAACTATTTCTGTGCAATCACCTGTTGTTCTGTGAATAGAAGTATGATCCTCAGTCCACCAAGAAGACTATAGACTTTGTAGGGCTACAGAAAACCTGAATTCTTCTTTTACTTGTGCTTGATTTCAGCTAATGGATTATAATGACCCAATGCTGAAGTGAAGCCCAGAACTTTTATAACAGCAGCAGTTGCATTCAAGTATATTTCAATTCCAAATTGGCCTTTCACTTAAGTTAAGGAGGAAATTCTAGCCAGAGTTCCTGTTGGCTGTAGATCAGCCAAGTTCTTTCAGGCCCATCTAGTCTGGTCAGTGGATAATTTTTATTGGCTGCCATCAGGGACATGTTCCAAGAAGCAGGTATTATTGAGTTGTCTGGTACTTTATTGAGTAAATCCAGGAAGAGGGCTTTCCACATCTGTTCATGCTCCGGATTTGAGGGGGTTCCACATTTCACTTAGAGAGGTTTTTTGGGATATCTCTGTAAACCTGCTTCTTGGAACAGGCCAAAAGTTTTAGAACTGCTGAGCTCTGTTTGTCACATCAAGTGTTTGGTGCTTGGAAGACTGTCAACACCGTGTTATTGAGTGCTTTGCAACCATTGCAGTGACTGAAGGCTAGAGTCCACCACCTGCAAAATGAAGTTCAAATCTTTGATGAGTTAATATTAACAATAAAGGGCTCAACATAGAGACCCTACTGTCAGAAGAATTTAGTACTTGACCATGCCATAAAACCACCAGAATGCCACTTTGCTCTGCAACCTTAAAAAAAGATGTTAATAACTACACACAATATGCAGTTGTACATAAAATTTACTTCCCTAGTTTTGAACCCTCTTTCAGCATATCACTATGTTGACAAGATATTAACAGGGTGGCCTCTACTTTGAAAGCGGTGTTAAATGTTATCAGAAGTACAGTTGTTGACACAGAACAGTGGCACTGGCAAAAGCCAGCACTGAGAGACTGGAAAGGTGGGACTAATAAAAAATAATGAGCTCCTTCAGATGCCCGTGATGCCTGTGTATGAGCTACATAAGCTACATTTACCTGAACTTAGAGATCCTGAACAATAATAAGCAAGGACACATTGTAGCATCATCGGCTGTTTGTGTCACCATTGAACTACAACCTGACAGGCTGCAAGAAAATGGTTTAAAATGGCATAAATGCAAAACTCCTGTAAAAATTCAGTGAGCTACAAGTAATACTTATCTTTTTTTCGTCTGAAAAATGTATCTCAGACAACATTTCCATTCATCAAGGTTATAATACAAAACAGCCTCAAACATAAATGTTCTTCAATACCATGTTTGAGTATTAGTGCCGAAAAGAATGTATATGCATATAGATATGCATATTTTTATAATCCTTTAGCAGTGGGATACCATATGCTGTCATTCTCTCATTCTACTTGCTTACAAATGCTTTCCTGTTTCTACTGAAGGATTAAAACATGGAGAAAATGTATCTGAATTTCCTCATTTCCACAGTTAATGCCCTAACAACTCTCTAACCTTTATGACTATCCAGTGACCACCCAGGGTGGAATAACTGTCAAGCGCATTACTGACAGTTCCTTGCCACAGATGTAAGTCAATGGAGAGTAATTTGCTGAGCTCCAGACGGATTTAGGCTGTGACACATTGTTTGATGTTTTGACTCCCTACTGTTATTACTTTGCTGAAAATGAAATGACACAGTAATTATGAAGTAAAAGACTGGCAGGTTTAATTAAAGGTTATATTCAGCCATATGGGTTGTACAATTAAATAACTACTGTCATTTCATATCCAAGGTAATTAAAACATCAAACAATGTGTCACTGTCCAAATGCTTCTAATACAGAGAATCACAGAAAAATAAACCAAAGAATGAGCTTCATCAGTACAAGACTTCTTTTTTCCTGTGAAATTGAGACTGTCATTAATATTCTGAACTGGTGATATGTGGACTGGTGCCGCGACCCATCATGGCAACATAAAAGCTAAGCAAGAAGGCTGAGCCTGATGGCACTAAGTGTAAGTATAGGCTGGTTCATTATTACATCATTCCAGTGCACTTAAAGAAAACCCAAAACAGTAACAACTGCCAATGATCCTACATGACATGATATGACATGGCATTACATGACACATCATGTCATATCAGATCTAATGATTGATGCGGAGAAAGGCAATGGTGTGTCTCCATACCTTGACAAGAATCAGAGGAACATTAATAAGATAATTGGATAATGGGATACTGATGAAATTGAGTCTGTTTCAATTAAAGACATGTATTTTAAAAAAGAAAGAAAGAAAAGCATGATGGAAAAAAATTGAGATGCAATTAATCAGTCAAAGAGGAAAGGACTTTAATTAAATATCATTCCACTTTCAGAAATGCATATTAATATTATTACAACATATAGGATATAAACCAACACATTTCCAGATTCTAAAATAATCTAATATTTTAATTAGAATATAACAGATATATTAATAATAACTAAAATTACTCTCTATAATAATCTTCTATAATACTGCACCAAGTAGCAGTAATGTTCAGTAGACTAAAACATACACTGTGCCTACAGTATTGTGGGCTCCAATCTTGGCTTTCAACTCCTTCTCCACTCTTTCCAAGAGCTATCCTGTCATTACTCACTTTTCACTGCTATATTTATAACACCACGTTCTAGCAGATTGGAAGCACACGTATGAAGAGGGCCAAGCTGAGCTGGAGGCAGCCCAGACGAAGGCCAGATCTGTGAGTACTGAGCTCTTTAAATGAAGAACTCCTATGAGGAGACTGTAGGTCAATTAGAGACCCTGAAGAGGGAAAACGAGAACCCGCAGCATAGAGTACATCAAGCATGTTCTTCCTGAGGTTAACAAATAATTGCACAACACTGAATTCAATTCTTACATCACCCTTTAAGTGAACAGATTCAATGTAGGTGGGTAAAGAGGCTGTAAACGCCTTGTTTGACCATCGAACAATTTTTTGTTCCTTAATTAACACCCCATTTTGATTACAGAGTGATATCTGTTCAGAATGATATATAGAAAAAGAAAACTCCAGCCATATCATGAAGCAGTAAAGTTCCAGTAAAAAAATAATAAGAGGATACATGCTCTAATGTGGCTGGATAAAAAAGGTTATTTTACTCCCCATCAGAAACCCACAAATTAATAGCCTACTTTCTATTATTTGGATAGCATACATCCATGACAGAAAGAAAATAAAAAGGCTATCCTTGAAAAATTAATTTTATAGTCTGGTAGTTCAGTTTATGTGTTAGAGCCAAACATTACGTCAGGGTAAAACACAAGTATCAGGTATTAGGTTGTAGTGGCATTACAGTGAATTTTTAATATTTTAAATATTATGGTAGTTTTTTGGGTCTTTATCTCCATCTTTTTGCTACATAAACATAGTAACATAGCTATGATTGAGTTATACATTGATATTATGATATTTATTTCATATAGTTTCAGACTAGTATCACAAGGAGTGTTTGTTAGCTCGTATTGTATTTTATTTTGCCAACTCAGTCTATCAATTTGGTCGAGAGGCTCTCCAAATAATAGGGAAGAAATTTGTTTGGAGATGCTAATGCACTAGTCAAACTTGAACAGCATCAGTATTATATTCATAACACAGCTAAGTAAGGTTCAACATATAGAGGTTGCAGACTGACCAAAAACTAGACTTGCACCCAGTAAAGCGCATACCTCCGCCAAGGCCAAATATTGACAAAATGCTGAAAAATGTTAAGGAAAGTGATAAAAAACAAAAAAACAAAAAAAACCCAAGATCCTCCCCTTTAACTGGATCCACACCAAAACTGAATGGGTTCTTTGCTGGCCCTTGCCCCATCCCTCCACCAAGCTTGGTGCAAATTGGTTCTGTACTTTTTGCATAATCCTGCTGACAAACAAACCAACAGACACAGGTGAAAACATAACCTCAGTGGGGGAGGTAATATCTTCAAGAATTATTTGTATTTAGAAAATGTATAAAAAAGCAATGAATAATACCATTTGAACTCCATGTATCGTATCATCATCCTAATACATTTCATCAGATCAATTTATTGAATTAGACTGGGATAACTAAGGTTCCTTGATAAGAATACCCGTGAGCATGAGGAGTCCAAGATTCTCAGTGTTCAGCCTGACCTGAACATGGAGGTCAAGAGAGAGGCTGACAGAAAGTTGGCAGAGAAGGATGATGAGATGGAGTAAATCAAGAGGAATAGCCAAAGGGTTATTGACTCCATGCAGATCATCCTGAACTCAGGGGTTCAAGCAGGAGAGGTGCCATGAGCATCAAGCAGAAGACAGATCTAGGCATGAATTAGTCTAGGATTCAACTGAGCCGAGCCAATCACCAGGCTGTGGAGGCCCACGAACAGCTCAAAGTGGGTAACTGACCACTGAATTGTTATAGCTGTAGCCCAAAATGCACGTTAATGTGCTTTCAAATGAAGAATCATTGTATTACTAAAACTAAGAACTGCATGTATTTGTGAGAGTCATTAGCAATATTCCTTCGAATAATTTTTCAGCTAAGAAAATCAGACTTGGTAGGATGAGATGTGTATGGTTCTTGGCTATTGATAGTAGGCAGACTTCCAAACACCATAGATGTTTTTATTCTGGCAAACACTTTCTGTGCAGTTTCAGGACCGAGCATTTGGAGCTGGAGGAAGCTCAGAAGATAGCAACCATCACAGGGTCAATGGTCTTCAAGCTGATGGCCAAGGGCTGTGTCCTGGGCAAGTAATGTCTTTCACATATTGTGTTTTGTCTTATTTTGTCTTATTGTCTTATTTTCCAAATGACTTCCGCACAAAACAGATACAGGCTCATTTGATTTCATAATAACATTTACATTATATTACATTCATTTAACAGATGCTTTTGTCCAAAGCAACTTTTGATAAGTGCATTTGGAGAAATTGTGTCACCTTCTCTTCAGATGTTTTTGCAATATTAATAAAATCTGAATTATGTACCAGTGTTGTACCTTTTACCTGCCTTATACCTGCAGCAGATTCTCATGTTTTTAGTTCTGTTCCATTAGGAAGCGATGCAGATGAAAACAGAGAGAGGATCCAGTGGACAAATCAATCTCGTGGAAACAGAGAGATGATTTTGATGTCAATCTTCTTGTCACACACTGGGTGACCAGTGGGCCAAATTTCCCAAAAAGCAGTGCAATCACCTTGTAGCATTTCACTTAGGAGTGGCAGTGAACAGGCTGATTTGGGGCTTGACTTTGAATTACACGACTTCAGCTAAGTGGAGTGATCTACAGGATCTTAACTCTCCAAGCTAAAATTTCAGCATTATGGCAGGAATGAGCCACAATAGATACCTGCAAAAACACAGAAGCAGTGATGAAAATTGCCTTCGGGCTGTGCTGTAGGAGTGAACAACAGAGGAAGCATCTATTTCATATGTACATCAGTGGCAGGTACATGCAAAGACACCCACACGTACAGTACACAAAAATACTGACATTGATTTGTACACATGCGCAAACACTCAGGCACACACACAGCTCAATAGGTGGTCTGACAGAAGTGGTTTATTGTGCATGAATGCTCCTCAAATTTCACTGTGTTGCATCAGCCAGCCAACTGTGTTTTTGCTAAATTAGTTTGCCCTTGTTTCTTAGAACAAATGAAACAGCAGAGTATGCACTGCAAATGGCACTTAGATCTCACATTTAAAGTGAAACATAGCTCTGCAAAATGTATATATACTATATACTGTTTTGGGTAGTTTTATCTCTTGTCTTTTCTCACTTACTTTTTTTTTTGTCCTGATAATTTGCTGTGGTATATTTTCAATCACATCAAATTATATGACTGTTATCTACAAGACATGGGGACTTAATGGTTTAGGTAGAACATTGGCACATTTAGCATGGTAAGCTAAAGAGGAAAAATAATGTCCTTTATGCATATGGGTGTTTACTGGATATGCTGCTGGATATGCTGCTCACCATAGGCTGTGGGGTTACTGCTGTTTATAAAAACAGCTGATTTATAACCAAAAAAAAGGACCACAGTTTGCATTGATCAGTATGTGCCAAAGAGCTGAAATTTGCATGCGGTCCTATCCCCTTCATTTTGTGTTTGATTCCTTTTTGAATTTTTATAAAAATTTTGGGTTTGGAAATTTTGGAATTTTGTTGACTTTGTGTTATATTAACACAAAATACTCAAAATACTCTCAACATCATTTAGCAAGTTTCAGAACCACTGACACACATTGTATTAATGATACATATGATTGATTTTTATAGATTCCTTCAAAAATGTATCTTCCATCTGATATAAATACTATTAATTTCGTAATGATTTGTTCAAAACATTTTCCGAATACGGCATGTTCTTAAAGTATGCAAATGTAATTCTGATATACCTGGAAATACACATGTATAATCTATTAAAAATATGGTCAAAATTGTCACTTTCTGCAAAATTCTGATTATGCAGATATGGTGATGAGGCTTTCAAGCATTGTCGGTCTCTGACCTTCGGTCTCTGATAACCAAACAATCACTTGGTTTTTTTAACTAATTAAATGATTAATCATTTCATTACTTATTCATTTATTTGTTTGTATATTTACTCGTTTCATCAGTCATTCACTGAATCACATAATGTCATACATTAATTATATTTTTTGGGAATGATAAGTCAACAGTTCACAGTTGTGACAAATTTTTTTTGTTATATTATTATTCTTCATATCTCACCATAGATTTGGCAGTTTGACAGTCTAATGCCCATAGTACAGGGGATTCTGTATGTCTCCCTATTTTCTGTTGACAAAAAGTCAGATCTGCAGAAAGAGAGAAACATTTATACATCTGACTCTTTTTTTAATTATGCTGCAGCATAAAACAGACCTCAATATGCTTAATAAAAGTAAATACAAGGGAGGGCCATGCATACATCATACACCTGTCATCTTTTATTCAGGTGTGTAGAAGCATCAAAAATGCTGCCACAGCAAAATAAATATGTATTCTTGTGTCACAAACATGTCAAGTAGCCAGATCATGAGCAGTGAGCAGTTCAAGTGACCCAGGACCAGAGCTAAGACAGCAGAATAATTGAAAATGTGATTGACAACTGCACTATTCATGATATATTTAGTTTCTGGTGCCATGTCAGTGGACTGCAGCACGCAGCAAAAGTTTATTTGCATCCAGTAAAATTTATGCCGGACTCTATACCAACACTTAACAGTCATAGCAATATAAAACATAAACCCTGCCTACTGCAGTCGTCTATTGTGCCTAAAAAACAAGTGCTGTGTTTGTATCCATGTATTTTATCAAAAAAACATTTTGTCCTGGGGTCTAGGCCATATGATAGCTAGCACTGTTGGCCTAAACGTTTCATCATTCTTCCTGCCTCCTGTCTCAATAAATAAAAATATAAAACGCATTTTATTTTTCAGTCTTAGAAAAGTCAAAAATTCAGCTGCGTGTGTGTACGCTGAGACACATATACACATACATATGCACAACATAAACATGCATCCACACGTGCACACACTGCTGTCAGGCCTGGTTTCTTCAGTGAAGTTACCGACTTTGTCTTTCATCAGGGTAAATAGAATGTGTGAGCAGGGCATAGTGACAGTTTCAAATACACAGCCACTGTAAGGCCCAGCCCTGCTGCTATTTTAAGCTATTGAACAATCTTTTCTTTTCAAACAGAATTTGTCTGATAGTTAGTTTGGGTGCTGCTGTTCTTGTATTGTCTTTAATCTCACCTCACATTGAGTGCTGTACTGAACGCTCTTTCTTCTGCATTGTGCTGGGCTGTTTTGTTCTAGTCTTGGCTTGTCTGCAATGCTTTGGTCTAGATTGTTTGTTTGTGTCATTTTCTATCTTATTCTATTCTATTCTATTCTATCCTATTCTATTCTATCCTATTCAATTCAACAGCAGCACAAAGGAAAATGTGTACCTCATACTGTTACAGTTACATATATGATTGCAGAATTCAACCTCTACCCATTCGCAGATATTTTTAACTCTTTGACAGTTTTTCCAACAGAAACTGACTTTGACACAGAGTTATAGTAAGAGTTGTGGTTGTGAATTTTCCTCTTTCTTGTGTAACTTTTCTCTGTTCTGCTGCGCTGTAGTAGATTTCTGTATTGTCTATTCTATTTTAAGCTGCTCTGTTCTTTTTCTTTTTCCACCCTTTTTTCCTATTTCATGCGCGTCTCTTTAGTGCTCCTGCTGTACCACATTTTTCTGTTTTACACTATTTTATTCTGACCTTCCTGTTATCTGCTGCATTTTTAGTATCTCAGTATCAGGTGCAGTGAGTGACAGTTATTGGTCTGGTGTCAGTGGCTCAGGCTCAGGCGTTACCTCTCTTTAAGGCTGATCTCATTTCCTGCACACTTCCTCTGTGGGGTTAACGGCTGGCAGGCTCATACACATCCTGGCTGAGGTACATAGCAGGGAAAACAAAATAGGAGCCATTGCTTTCATAGGAGATAGCCAGTAGAATAAAATTTGTGTACAATGACATTTTTCCATGGTTTTGCTTCAAAAGTCAATTTACTTTAAGAGATAGGTAACAGGTGTCTATGCAACTATGATGATAATAATTCTTCCTTGATTGCCCCTTAAAATCATATTTTTATTTCTCATCACTGCTTTCCACTTCTATGTATGTGTCTGAGCTCTAGCTGAGCAAAAAATGTGCTGGTAACATAATTTTTGCTTGTTAAAATGGAATTTTTGGAAGTTTTTCTTTGAAACTTGGCTAGATTGACTGAGGGGGGGGACTAGATGGTGAAGAGCAGAAGGACGATTTTCTACCAAGAGTGAAAGGTACACACTAGTGGATGTTATGTTTTTTTTTAACTACTTCTGAAAAGACACCTTTCACGAGCTTAAAAATAGAATTGGGTCTTAGATTTAGTATGTCCTTACATCGAAGTTTCAGAAGAAATTGTGTTTTTTTTCTACTACAGAAAAAAAGTTACAGGAAAAATATTGCATTAGTAGACTATTCTCTAACTTATAGTTTGCCCTACTTTAAGTGAAGTATTCCACCTAACATGTACTACTTTACCAAAAATCATTAATAAGTCAGGAACAGGGGAACAAGGAGATCTTCTTTATATGAAGGTCTACATTCATATTACAGTTTGCATGCTATTAAACATATCTGCTCTTTTTTCATTCCCACAAACTGGTGGTCTTATTTTCTCTTAAACATTATATAATATTATATTACATTATTAAGAATTATTAAGAATTTATATTAAATTCTTGATCTAGATAGATTAAGATCACGGCTTGCAGAAATAAGGCCAGTTGTTGGCCAGTTGTTGGACAGAGGTGAAGGCAGAGGTGGTTGCTGTTTTATGCTTTTTTTCCTGCTTAGGAAATCTCTTTCCCAGTTTCTGATAGAAAGACTGTGACACCAGGAATGACTAACACAAAGTATGACAAACTGGCCAAGAAATGAAATCATTTTAAATGACATTTAAATCAATATCATACAATGCCAGTGAAATCAACTGAATCATAAATGATTTATTAAACAATTTATTTAATAAAATTAATCTCCATTCACTTCCAGCCAAATAACATTCACAGATATTCAAGTAAATTTCATTTAGGCTACCTACCATTTAATTCCATGCCATTCAATATGAATAGGGTCATTTTGACTAACTTCAATCAATCCAATGTGTAATGCAAACATTTATGTTCACTTGTGAGAGTTGTTGATGAAAACCTTGGCTCAGACCTCTTTCCTGTTTTGTATTTACTTGTGAGACTTTTAGGTTATATATCATCAGCATGCTGTAGTGCAATATAGCCTTCCATTTGCACTATAATGATATGTCCCAATGTCTTTGATTTTCCTATCTGGTAGACTGACTGGGGGCCCAGAGCAGGGGGAAAGGAAATGTGATAAACTGTCCATGGAAAACACAGGGGTCCCCTATCTGACCACTTTAGCTTGGATTAGTAACCACAGACATTAGATGGAAGGTGGCTAATAGGGAGGCCTCTAAACTGAACTGTGCATGGGTGTGATAGGGCTAGCATAGCTCTGGTAATTTTGATGTTCTACACTGGCTGAAAATGTGTTTTTTTACCTAAAGAATACACTTTTTTCCTGGGTTTTCTTCCATAGCAAATTATATGTGACCGGTCCTAACATTTAAGGCTGTTAATTAGCAATGGTAGCAGTGTGGCTCACGGGACGGGATTAACAGTCAGTTTGTCTACCACATTTCAGAGTGAAATATCTCGTGGGTCATGGTTCCCAGAGGATATTACCTAGTGACTTCGGTGACCCCTTTTCCTCTAGTGCTACGATGAGGCGGACATTTTTTGGTTTTAGTAAAATGACAATTTGCAGTGAATATTCATGATGCCCAGAAAAATGAGAAGTACTGACTTAGTGATACTGTGACTTTTCTTCCAATACCACCAGTAGGTCAAAGGTTTGATTTATCCAGTTCCTTGGTTTAAGACCAAACGAATGGCTTTCCCATCAGCCTCAGATTTTATTTTTGTTTACTGCTATTGAGCAGTTGTTAGCATGCTAACAAGCCAATCTAAGACGGTGAACATGGTAAACATTAGCATGTCAGTACATTATCATTATGAGTACGTAAGCATTGTGATGTTAGCATTAACGCAATAGTATCTTGCCCCATGGAGCAGCAAGCATAGTTTCTGTAGACTCTTAGTCTTGTTTTTTCTGTGTTTGGGATTTACAGGATATCACGAAACAGGTAAGCAAATATAATTATTAATTGGTGTTAAGGCAAATATGGTGAATAAGACGCTGCAAATTGTGAGTTTTTTCATGAAAATATGTGATGTTTAATAAAAATAAATAAGGAAAACCACATAATTGTAGATGGATCTATGATGCAATGTTTTGAATAAAATTCTTTATTCAATATTACATTACCAAGATTCTTCACAGTATTCACTAATAATCTATGCTGCAATGATAAAAGTGAAACTATGTACATATATTGTTACATGAGGGCACTACAGTCTGGAAATACTTCTCTACAGGGCTTTACAA